>NW_027248356.1:1925000-1960000 GCF_041260155.1 Ptychodera flava | reverse complement strand
AGTAGTAGTAGTATGTATGTATGTATGTATGTATGTATGTATGTATGTATGTATGTATGTATGTATGTATGTATGTATGTATGTATGTATGTATGTATGTATGTATGTATGTATGTATGTATGTATGTATGTATGTATGTATGTATGTATGTATGTATGTATGTATGTATGTATGTATGTATGTATGTATTATGTATGTATGTATGTATGTATGTATGTATGTATGTATGTATGTATGTATGTATGTATGTATGTATGTATGTATGTATGTATGTATGTATGTATGTATTTATGTATGTGTGTGAGTGTGTGTACATACGTACGTACGTACGCATGTGTGTATGCATCCGTGGGTTATTAACGTAAGTACATTTCTCTTATTTTCCATCCCTCTCATATGTGCTAGACGACACAGCCGTTTATACAGAGTCCCCAGAAGGTTGGTAAACGTATTTCAATTTTTGTTTACTTTTTCGCTGAAAACGCCACACCATCTTCATTTGTGCAGCATCGTTGAACATTACAAGAATCGATTGTTGGTTAAAAATTGCATAACACGTATGTTAACAAGGAAGCACCTAATTCTGTATTAGCTTTTGTTTATTTTTCACGTACTCTATTAATTTTCTAGGTGGAAAAACTCTGGTCTTGACAAGTACTGACACATTTGTTCGTGTGTTAAGACCGATACCGGCAATGGCAGCTGTAACAGCATGTCTCTGGGTAAAAACCAGTCCCCCTGGAACAAAAGCTACACTGGTCTCCTACGCCGCTTCAACCCATCATAATGAATTTGTTATGTATCCAGCCGCTAGTTTAATGTTATACGTCAAAGGAACCAAACTTTCAGCCGATTTGAATGTTGCCGATGGTCAGTGGCATCACGTGTGTGCCACGTGGTCATCAAACGGTGGCAACTGGGCGTATTATGATAATGGCGCTGTCTTCCGAACTGGTTCTGGATGAGGAGTGGTAACACCATAACGGGAGGAGGAATTATACCCTAGGGCAGGAGCAGGACAAGTTGGAGGGAAATTAGACCCAACTCAAGCTCTCATTGGCAGTATAACGGGTTTCAACTTATGGTCCAGAGCTCTCAGGAGTGATGAGGTTGCAGCCGTTTTCAACGACTGTTCCATCGGTGGCGATGTTTTAGTTGGGATCTTTCCGATCTCCAAATAACTGGTGATGTGACGAGAAGTAGTGACGGTGTTTGTGGTACGTTTTCCTTATTTTCATAGCCAAAAATCGGATGATAACATAGCTTAAATAGTAAGCTATCGTTTAGAACGTACCTCCTTTTAGCGTGTCCACTGATATTAAACATATGTCACGAAACTTCTCCTTTAGAAGTGAATAACAAGTCGCAAATAACGTCACGCTTATTTCGACAACGCCTCGATATGCAATGAAATTGCAATTTGGTACTTTGAATGCAGTATGTTTATAACATTACAATACAAATTGCCAGTAAACATTTACCTGTACAAATACAGAACGCATTTTCAGTTTAACAAAATTCTTGAACGTTTAGTGGTAATTTCACAGTCGACAAGATTTATAATGTTCCACATTCACTTTAACTAACATTATACATTTCTCTTATTTTCCTCCTTCTCATATGTGCTAGACGACACAGCCGTTTATACAGAAGTCCCCAGAAGGTTGGTAAACGTATTTCAATTTTTGTTTACTTTTTCGCTGAAAACGCCACACCATCTTCATTTGTGCAGCATCGTTGAACATTACAAGAATCGATTGTTGGTTAAAAATTGCATAACACGTATGTAAACAAGGAAGCACGAATTCTGTACTATGCTTTTGTTTATTTTTCACGTACTCTATTAATTTTCTAGGTGGAAAAACTCTGGTCTTGACAAGTACTGACACATTTGTTCGTGTGTTAAGACCGATACCGGCAATGGCAGCTGTAACAGCATGTCTCTGGGTAAAAACCAGTCCCCCTGGAACAAAAGCTACACTGGTCTCCTACGCCGCTTCAACCCATCATAATGAATTTGTTATGTATCCAGCCGCTAGTTTAATGTTATACGTCAAAGGAACCAAACTTTCAGCCGATTTGAATGTTGCCGATGGTCAGTGGCATCACGTGTGTGCCACGTGGTCATCAAACGGTGGCAACTGGGCGTATTATGATAATGGCGCTGTCTTCCGAACTGGTTCTAGATTGAGGAGTGGTGACACCATAACGGGAGGAGGAATTATTACCCTAGGGCAGGAGCAGGACAAAGTTGGAGGGAAATTAGACCCAACTCAAGCTCTCATTGGCAGTATAACGGGTTTCAACTTATGGTCCAGAGCTCTCAGGAGTGATGAGGTTGCAGCCGTTTTCAACGACTGTTCCATCGGTGGCGATGTTTTTAGTTGGGATCTTTCCGATCTCCAAATAACTGGTGATGTGACGAGAAGTAGTGACGGTGTTTGTGGTACGTTTTCCTTATTATTATAGCAAAAATCGTATGATAACATAGCTTAAATAGTAATGGAAATATTGTTGTACTTGTAGAGGCTTTACTCCTTTGATATATGGCTCTATGAAACTAAGTACATAGTCAATTGAAATTACTAATTACTGCACACTAGCGAGCTGCCTAGATGTTGACTAATTCCACGCCTTACTTATAAGCTCGTTTGTAGCTACATTCCGAATTAAAGACTCAGAAATATTGACACAAAAAGGAAAGAGAACCCGAAAAAATAGGCAACTGAACGACTGCTAAGATTTCAGGTATGTCTTTCAGAATTTTAAAAGTTTGTAAGTTTCATTCCATCTAATAGACTTCAGCCATATTTTATATTCGAGACCATTTACTCCATGTGCTCCTGACGGAAGGGAAGAACTCTATATTGTTCGTTGACCATAAGACACCATCGGATCTTTGACGTCAACATACATTACCTGATTTATTTCCGTCTGCTTTCATGCTTAGTTGAATGAATGAGTGTTGCAAAAGATAATGCAATTCTGACACTAATTAAAAAACAGCCTTGCAAAGGATTTTAGACCATCACCTTATCAAATCGGCTCATTTTTATCAGTTCCTCAAGCCCACCACGGAAGTGATGTTACAGCGTCAGCTATTGGGATTAATAGAATCTCACACCCCCAAGACCTGGGATCAGATTTCTCACACGAGTTGGGATATTTTGTCTCACACGAGCCGCAGGCGAGTTTAAGACAAAATATCCCCAACGAGTGTGAGAAATCTGATCCCGGGTCCTTGGTGTGTGAGATTCTATTTCTCACATGACCACAAAATGCGTTTAATTTATATTGGACATGTACAACATTAGCCAAAATCGTGACAACTCTGTCGTCTGCCACTGTACTCTGACCTCCTTACTTCGTAGTCTAGGTCCGTGTGTTACTCGTCGTGCCATTGGATAACATTTCGTGCATGGAACGAAACATACTGTTTATCATCCAATCAGAGCTCATGTAATATTTACTACAGAGTGTGGGACGATTTCTGAGAGTGTGGGATCGATTTTCCCACACCGCCGATCCCGCACTCCCAGCAGCCAGGAATGTGAGAAAATTATATCACCAAAATTGATTGAATGTTGTTATATGCTGTTAAAGTGCATAAAATGACTAATGGTTAGTAAGTAGTATGTAAGTAAGTAAGTATGTCTGTATGTCTGTCTGGTTATGTCTGTCTGTATGTCTGTCATGTCTGTATGTATGTATGTATGTATGTATGTATGTATGTATGTATGTATGTATGTATGTATGTATGTATGTATGTATGTATGTATGTATGTATGTATGTATGTATGTATGTATGTATGTAGTATGTATGTATGTATGTATGTATGTATGTATGTATGTATGTATGTATGTATGTATGTATGTATGTATGTGTATGTGTGTATGTGGTGTATGTATGTATGTATGTACGTATGTATGTACGTATGTATGTATGTATGTATGTATGTATGTATATGTATGTATGTGTATGTATGTATGTATTATGTATGTATGTATGTATGTATGTATGTATGTATGTATGTATGTATGTATGTATGTATGTATGTATGTATGTATGTATGTATGGTATGTATGTATGTATGTATGTATGTATGTACGTACGTACGTATTTATGTATGTATTGTATGTATGTATGTATGTATGTATGTATGTATGTATGTATGTATGTATGTATGTATGTATGTATGTATGTATGTATGTATGTATGTATGTATGTATGTATGTATGTATGTATGTAGTATGTATGTATGTATGTATGTATGTATGTTGTATGTATGTATGTATGTATGTATGTGTATGTATGTATGTATGTATGTATGTATGTATGTATGTATGTGTGTGAGTGTGTGTACATACGTACGTACGTATGCATGTGTGTATGCATCTGTGTGTATGAACGTACGTATGTACATAGTATGTATGTATGTATCCATCACTGTGTGTGTGTTTTATGCATACATGGAGGTAGGTAGGTAGGCAGGTAAGTGATAAGCCGGCAGGCAGACAGGCCAGCAGGCATGAATGCAGTATGTTATAACATTACAATACAAAATTGCCAGTAAAACATTTACCTGTACAATTAGAGAACACATTTCAGTTTTACAAAATTCTTGAACGTTCAGTGGTAATTTCACAGTCGACAAGATTATAATGTTCCACATTCACTTTAACTAACATTATACATTTCTCTTATTTTCCATCCTTCTCATATGTGCTAGACGACACAGCCGTTTATACAGAGTCCCCAGAAGGTTGGTAAACGTATTTCCATTTTTGTTTACTTTTTCGCTGAAAACGCCACACCATCTTCATTTGTGCAGCATCGTTGAACATTACAAGAATCGATTGTTGGTTAAAAATTGCATAACACGTATATTAAGAAGGAAGCACCTAATTCTGTACTATCTTTTGTTTATTTTTCACGTACTCTATTAATTTCTAGGTGGAAAAACTCTGGTCTTGACAAGTACTGACACATTTGTTCGTGTGTTAAGACCGATACCGGCAATGGCAGCTGTAACAGCATGTCTCTGGGTAAAAACCAGTCCCCCTGGAACAAAAGCTACACTGGTCTCCTACGCCGCTTCAACCCATGATAATGAATTTGTTATGGATCCAGCCGCTAGTTAATGTTATACGTCAAAGGAACCCAACTTTCAGCCGATTTGAATGTTGCCGATGGTCAGTGGCATCACGTGTGTGCCACGTGGTCATCAAACGGTGGCAACTGGGCGTATTATGATAATGGCGCTGTCTTCCGAACTGGTTCTGGATTGAGGAGTGGTGACACCATAACGGGAGGAGGAATTATTACCCTAGGGCAGGAGCAGGACGAAGTTGGAGGGAAATTAGACCCAACTCAAGCTCTCATTGGCAGTATAACGGGTTTCAACTTATGGTCCAGAGTTCTCAGTAGTGATGAGGTTGCAGCCGTTTTCAATGACTGTTCCATCGGTGGCGATGTTTTTAGTTGGGATCTTTCCGATCTCCAAATAACTGGTGATGTGACGAGAAGTAGTGACGGTGTTTGTGGTACGTTTTCCTTATTTTCATAGCAAAAATCGTATGATAACATAGCTTAAATAGTAATGGAAATATTGTTGTACATGTAGAGGCTTTACTCCTTTGATATATGGCTCTATGAAACTAAGTACATAGTCAATTGAAATTACTAATTACTGCACACTAGCGAGCTGCCTAGATGTTGACTAATTTCCACGCCTTAATTATAAGCTCGTTTGCAGCTACATTCCGAATTAAAGTCTCAGAAATATTGACACAAAAAGGAAAGAGAACCCGAAAAAATAGGCAACTGAACGACTGCTAAGATTTCAGGTATGTCTTTCAGAATTTTAAAAAGTTTGTAAGTGTCATTCCGTCTAATAGACTTCAGCCATATTTTATATTGGAGACCATTTACTCCATGTGCTCCTGACGGAAGGGAAGAACTCTATATTGTTCGTTGACCATAAGACACCATCGGATCTTTGACGTCAACATACATTAACCTGATTTATTTCCGTCTGCTTTCATGCTTAGTTGAATGAATGAGTGTTGCAAAAGATAATGCAATTCTGACACTAATTAAAAAACAGCCTTGCAAAGGATTTTAGACCATCACCTTATCAAATCGGCTCATTTTTATCAGTTCCTCAAGCCCACAACGGAAGTGATGTTACAGCGTCAGCTATTGGGATTAATAGAATCTCACACCCCCAAGGACCTGGGATCAGATTTGTCACACGAGTTGGGGATATTTTGTCTCACAAGAGCCGCAGGCGAGTTAAGACAAAATATCCCCAACGAGTGAGAGAAATCTGATCCCGGGTCCTTGGTGTGTGAGATTCTATTTCTCACATGACCACAAAATGCGTTTAATTCATATTGGACATGTACAACATTAGCCAAAATCGTGACAACTCTGTCGTCTGCCACTGTACTCTGACCTCCTTACTTCGTAGTCTAGGTCCGTGTGTTACTCGTCGTGCCATTGGATAACATTTCGTGCATGGAACGAAACATACTGTTTATCATCCAATCAGAGCTCGTGTAATATTTACTACAGAGTGTGGGACGATTTCTGAGAGTGTGGGACCGATTTTTCCCACACCGCCGATCCCGCACTCCCAGCAGCCAGGAATGTAAGAAAATTATAACACCAAAATTGATTGAATGTTTGTTATATGATGTTAAAGTGCATAAAATGACTAATGGTTAGTAAGTAAGTAAGTAAGTAAGTAAGTAAGTAAGTAAGTAAGTATGTCTGTCTGTCTGTCTGTCTGTATGTATGTATGTATGTATGTATGTATGTATGTATGTATGTATGTATGTATGTATGTATGTATGTATGTATGTATGTATGTATGTATGTATGTATGTATGTATGTATGTATGTATGTATGTATGTATGTATGTGTATATGTGTGTATGTGTGTGTATGTATGTATGTATGTATGTATGTATGTATGTATGTATGTATGTATGTATGTATGTATGTATGTATATTATGTATGTGTATGTATGTATGTATGTATGTATGTATGTATGTATGTATGTATGTATGTATGTATGTATGTATGTATGTATGTATGTATGTATGTATGTATGTATGTATGTATGTATGTATGTATGTATGTATGTATGTATGTATGTATGTATGTATGTATGTATGTATGTATGTATGTATGTATGTATGTATGTATGTATGTATGTATGTATGTATGTATGTATGTATGTATGTACGTACGTACGTATTTATGTATGTATGTATGTATGTATGTATGTATGTATGTATGTTGTATGTATGTATGTATGTATGTATGTATGTATGTATGTATGTATGTATGTATGTATGTATGTATGTATGTATGTATGTATGTATGTATGTATGTATGTATGTATGTATGTATGTATGTATGTATGTATGTATGTATGTATGTATGTATGTATGTATGTATGTATGTATGTATGTATGTATGTATGTATGTATGTATGTATGTATGTATGTATGTATGTGTGTGAGTGTGTGTACATACGTACGTACGTATGCATGTGTGTATGCATCTGTGTGTATGAACGTACGTACGTACGTATGTACATAGTATATATGTATGTATCCATCACTGTGTGTGTGTGTTTATGCATACATGGAGGTAGGTAGGTAGGCAGGTAAGTGATAAGCCGGCAGGCAGACAGGCCAGCAGGCATGAATGCAGTATGTTTATAACATTACAATACAAAATTGCCAGTAAAACATTTACCTGTACAATTAGAGAACACATTTCAGTTTTACAAAATTCTTGAACGTTCAGTGGTAATTCACAGTCGACAAGATTTATAATGTTCCACATTCACTTTAACTAACATTATACATTTCTCTTATTTCCATCCTTCTCATATGTGCTAGACGACACAGCCGTTTATACAGAGTCCCCAGAAGGTTGGTAAACGTATTTCCATTTTTGTTTACTTTTTCGCTGAAAACGCCACACCATCTTCATTTGTGCAGCATCGTTGAACATTACAAGAATCGATTGTTGGTTAAAAATTGCATAACACGTATATTAAGAAGGAAGCACCTAATTCTGTACTATCTTTTGTTTATTTTTCACGTACTCTATTATTTTCTAGGTGGAAAAACTCTGGTCTTGACAAGTACTGACACATTTGTTCGTGTGTTAAGACCGATACCGGCAATGGCAGCTGTAACAGCATGTCTCTGGGTAAAAACCAGTCCCCCTGGAACAAAAGCTACACTGGTCTCCTACGCCGCTTCAACCCATGATAATGAATTTGTTATGGATCCAGCCGCTAGTTTAATGTTATACGTCAAAGGAACCCAACTTTCAGCCGATTTGAATGTTGCCGATGGTCAGTGGCATCACGTGTGTGCCACGTGGTCATCAAACGGTGGCAACTGGGCGTATTATGATAATGGCGCTGTCTTCCGAACTGGTTCTGGATTGAGGAGTGGTGACACCATAACGGGAGGAGGAATTATTACCCTAGGGCAGGAGCAGGACGAAGTTGGAGGGAAATTAGACCCAACTCAAGCTCTCATTGGCAGTATAACGGGTTTCAACTTATGGTCCAGAGTTCTCAGTAGTGATGAGGTTGCAGCCGTTTTCAATGACTGTTCCATCGGTGGCGATGTTTTTAATTGGGATCTTTCTGATCTCCAAATAACTGGTGATGTGACGAGAATTAGAGACGGTGTTTGTGGTACGTTTTCCTTATTATTATAGCCAAAAATCGTATGATAACATAGCTTAAATAGTAATGGAATATTGTTGTACATGTAGAGGCTTTACTCCTTTGATATATGGCTCTATGAAACTAAGTACATAGTCAATTGAAATTACTAATTACTGCACCTAGCGAGCTGCCTAGATGTTGACTAATTTCCACGCCTTAATTATAAGCTCGTTTGCAGCTACATTCCGAATTAAAGTCTCAGAAATATTGACACAAAAAGGAAAAAGAACCCGAAAAAATAGGCAACTGAACGACTGCTAAGATTTCAGGTATGTCTTTCAGAATTTTAAAAGTTTGTAAGTGTCATTCCGTCTAATAGACTTCAGCCATATTTTATATTGGAGACCATTTACTCCATGTGCTCCTGACGGAAGGGAAGAACTCTATATTGTTCGTTGACCATAAGACACCATCGGATCTTTGACGTCAACATACATTAACCTGATTTATTTCCGTCTGCTTTCATGCTTAGTTGAATGAATGAGTGTTGCAAAAGATAATGCAATTCTGACACTAATTAAAAAACAGCCTTGCAAAGGATTTTAGACCATCACCTTATCAAATTGGCTCATTTTTATCAGTTCCTCAAGCCCACCACGGAAGTGATGTTACAGCGTCAGCTATTGGGATTAATAGAATCTCACACCCCCAAGGACCTGGGATCAGATTTGTCACACGAGTTGGGGATATTTTGTCTCACAAGAGCCTCAGGCGAGTTTAAGACAAAATATCCCCAACGAGTGAGAGAAATCTGATCCCGGGTCCTTGGTGTGTGAGATTCTATTTCTCACATGACCACAAAATGCGTTTAATTCATATTGGACATGTACAACATTAGCCAAAATCGTGACAACTCTGTCGTCTGCCACTGTACTCTGACCTCCTTACTTCGTAGTCTAGGTCCGTGTGTTACTCGTCGTGCCATTGGATAACATTTCGTGCATGGAACGAAACATACTGTTTATCATCCAATCAGAGCTCGTGTAATATTTACTACAGAGTGTGGGACGATTTCTCAGAGTGTGGGACCGATTTTTCCCACACCGCCGATCCCGCACTCCCAGCAGCCAGGAATGTAAGAAATTATATCACCAAAATTGATTGAATGTTTGTGATATGCTGTTAAAGTGCATAAAATGACTAATGGTTAGTATTAAGTAAGTAAGTAAGTAAGTAAGTAAGTAAGTAAGTAAGTATGTATGTATGTATGTATGTATGTATGTATGTATGTATGTATGTATGTATGTATGTATGTATGTATGTATGTATGTATGTATGTATGTATGTATGTATGTATGTATGTATGTATGTATGTATGTATGTATGTATGTATGTATGTATGTATGTATGTATGTATGTATGTATGTATGTATGTATGTGTGTATGTGTGTGTATGTGTGTGTATGTACGTATGTATGTACGTATGTATGTATGTATGTATGTATGTATGTATGTATGTATGTATATGTATGTATGTATGTATGTATGTATGTATGTATGTATGTATGTATGTATGTATGTATGTATGTATGTATGTATGTATGTATGTATGTATGTATGTATGTATGTATGTATGTATGTATGTATGTATGTATGTATGTATGTATGTATGTATGTATGTATGTATGTATGTATGTATGTATGTATTGTATGTATGTATGTACGTACGTACTTATTTATGTATGTATGGTATGTATGTATGTATGTATGTATGTATGTATGTATGTATGTATGTATGTATGTATGTATGTATATATGTATGTATGTGTGTGAGTGTGTGTACATACGTACGTACGTATGCATGTGTGTATGCATCTGTGTGTATGAACGTACGTACGTACGTATGTACATAGTATATATGTATGTATCCATCACTGTGTGTGTGTGTGTGTATACATGGAGGTAGGTAGATAGGTAGGAGGGCAGGTAAGTGATAAGCTGGCAGGCAGGTATTCCAGTATGCATGAACGCTGTATGTTTAGAATATTACAATACAAAATTGCCAGTAAAACAGATACCTGTGCAATTGCAGAACACATTTCAATTAAACAAATTCTTGAATGTTTGGTGGTAATTTCACAGTGGACAAGATTTATATTGTTCCACATTCACTTTTACATCATACATTTCTCTTCTTTTCCATCCTTCTACTATGTGCTAGACGAGACAGCCGTTTATACAGTATCCCCAGAAGGTTGGTTAACGTATTTCAATTTTGTTTACTTTTCGCTTAAAAAGCCACACTATCTTCATTTGTGCAGCACCGTTGAACATTACAAGAATCGATTGTTGCTTAAAAATTGCATAACACGTATGTTAAGAAGGAAGCACCTAATTCTGTACTATCTTTTGTTTATTTTTCACGTACTCTATTAATTTTCTAGGTGGAAAAACTCTGGTCTTGACAAGTACTGACACATTTGTTCGTGTGTTAAGACCGATACCGGCAATGGCAGCTGTAACAGCATGTCTCTGGGTAAAAACCAGTCCCCCTGGAACAAAAGCTACACTGGTCTCCTACGCCGCTTCAACCCATCATAATGAATTTGTTATGGATCCAGCCGCTAGTTTAATGTTATACGTCAAAGGAACCCAACTTTCAGCCGATTTGAATGTTGCCGATGGTCAGTGGCATCACGTGTGTGCCACGTGGTCATCAAACGGTGGCAACTGGGCGTATTATGATAATGGCGCTGTCTTCCGAACTGGTTCTGGATTGAGGAGTGGTGACACCATAACGGGAGGAGGAATTATTACCCTAGGGCAGGAGCAGGACGAAGTTGGAGGAAATTAGACCCAACTCAAGCTCTCATTGGCAGTATAACGGGTTTCAACTTATGGTCCAGAGTTCTCAGTAGTGATGAGGTTGCAGCCGTTTTCAATGACTGTTCCATCGGTGGCGATGTTTTTAGTTGGGATCTTTCCGATCTCCAAATAACTGGTGATGTGACGAGAAGTAGTGACGGTGTTTGTGGTACGTTTTCCTTATTATTATAGCCAAAAATCGTATGATAACATAGCTTAAATAGTAATGGAAATATTGTTGTACATGTAGAGGCTTTACTCCTTTGATATATGGCTCTATGAAACTAAGTACATAGTCAATTGAAATTACTAATTACTGCACACTAGCGAGCTGCCTAGATGTTGACTAATTTCCACGCCTTAATTATAAGCTCGTTTGCAGCTACATTCCGAATTAAAGTCTCAGAAATATTGACACAAAAGGAAAAAGAACCCGAAAAAATAGGCAACTGAACGACTGCTAAGATTTCAGGTATGTCTTTCAGAATTTTAAAAAGTTTGTAAGTGTCATTCCGTCTAATAGACTTCAGCCATATTTTATATTCGAGACCATTTACTCCATGTGCTCCTGACGGAAGGGAAGAACTCTATATTGTTCGTTGACCATAAGACACCATTGGATCTTTGACGTCAACATACATTAACCTGATTTATTTCCGTCTGCTTTCATGCTTAGTTGAATGAATGAGTGTTGCAAAAGATAATGCAATTCTGACACTAATTAAAAAACAGCCTTGCAAAGGATTTTAGACCATCACCTTATCAAATCGGCTCATTTTTATCAGTTCCTCAAGTCACCACGGAAGTGATGTTTCAGCGTCAGCTATTGGAATAATTATATCACTAAAATTGATTGAATGTTTGTGATATGCTGTTAAAGTGCATAAAATGACTAATGGTTAGTGTATGTATGTATGTATGTATGTATGTATGTATGTATGTATGTATGTATGTATGTATGTATGTATGTATGTATGTATGTATGTATGTATGTATGTATGTATGTATGTATGTATGTATGTATGTATGTATGTATGTATGTATGTATGTATGTATGTATGTATGTATGTATGTATGTATGTATGTATGTATGTATGTATGTATGTATGTATGTATGTATGTATGTATGTATGTATGTATGTATGTATGTCGTCTTATGTCTGTCTGTCTGTCTGTCTGTCTGTCTGTCTGTATGTCTGTATGTATGTATGTATGTATGTATGTATGTATGTATGTATGTATGTATGTATGTATGTATGTATGTATGTATGTATGTATGTATGTATGTATGTATGTATGTATGTATGTATGTATGTATGTATGTATGTATGTATGTATGTATGTATGTATGTATGTATGTATGTATGCATTTATGTGTATATGTGTATGTGTGTATATGTGTGTGTGTGTGTGTGTGTGTATGTGTTTACTTATAATTGACCCTTTCGCTTTTTTGGCTTCCCAATTTGCCTTTGTTGCCTTGTGGGCTGGTGTCCTATAACAACCTATAACAACCATGCCTTAAGGTATAAGTTTTTATATAACTGTTGACTCTAAACTTGTCGATAGGTCAAGGGAGAATACTCTAGGTTTACCAAAGGCCAATAGGTTCAAACTTTCAATACAAAAAGGTTTGGCGAGTGATCAAACGGACAAATAATAACGATTAAAAGCTAATGGGAAAAGGAAAAACGTTAGGCAGAATGACTCTTCAGATGCACTGCAGAGCGCACATGGTATTAAACGCTTAAGAGCGCACACTTTACAAGGTTAGAAACTTATTTTACAGCAGTGATTTAAGCCTCTGAGCTGCAACCATCTGTAAGTTTCGGTCTTAAAGTAACCTCAGATTTCTTTGAATATTATTTTATTTAAGTTTTAATTTCGAAGAATGATAGTCTCTAACCGCGCAATGGGTGACTAAATGAATAACTTGTAATTTCACCAGTCAGTGCCTATATTTGCAAGAAACAACTTGTCTACATAAGCTAAATGTAATTTAAAGGTAACTCATGAAGAAATGTATGGACGTATGTATGTATGTATGTATGTATGTATATATGTATGTATGTATGTATGTATGTATGTATGTATGTATGTATGTATGTATGTATGTATGTATGTATGTATGTATGTATGTATGTATGTATGTATGTATGTATGTATGTATGTATGTATGTATGTATGTATGTATGTATGTATGTATGTATGTATGTATGTATGTATGTATGTATATATGTTTGTCTATCTTTCTATCTATCTCTCTATCTTTCTCTCTCTCTCTATCTATCTATCTATCTATCTATCTATCTATCTATCTATCTATCTATCTATCTATCTATCTATCTATCTATCTATCTATCTATCTATCTATCTATATATCTATCTATCTATCTATCTTCATATCTATCTATCTATCTATCTATCTATCTATCTATCTATCTATCTATCTATCTATCTATCTATCTATCTATCTATCTATCTATCTATCTATCTATCTATCTATTCTATCTATCTATCTATCTATCTATCTATCTATCTATCTATCTATCTATCTATCTATCTATCTATCTATCTATCTATCTATCTATCTATCTATCTATCTACCTATCTATACGTATATGCATCCATGCATGTGTACATGCATATGGTTTTGAGCTCCAAGTTGCATTGATGTAGTTACAGTGGTCAATAACTGTTCCATTTGAGATAATGTCTCTGTAAAAGATCTTTCAGATGTAGTTTTGCCCTTTCTAAATTATTTGAAAATTAACTTGCTTATATATATTGGACAGTGAAATCCTACCCAGTGGTTATTTAATTTATAGAAGAGACAGGCCTAATAGGAGAGGTGGTGGAGTATTGCTCGCCGTTCGTGATGACATCTTATCTCTCAGTCGCCAAGAACTGACACCTGGGAGTGAAATTGTTGTGTGTGAATTACGTCCATCAAGGTCATCAAAGATAGGACTTGTACTGTGTTATAGACCTCCTAGGGGTGACACTGATTTTATGAATAATTTAAGACTTACACTCGATTCTATCCTATCAAATGGCTTCGAAAAGGTCTGTATTATAGGTGATTTTAATGTACCCAAGTTAGACTGGTCGTCAGTCACTTCGACTGTCGGCTCAGGCATTGAAAATGATTTCTGTGATTTTGTTATCGATTTCTCTTTGGAGCAGTTAAACCACAATCCTACTTTTTCAAGTGGTAATATACTTGATCTTGTTTTAACTAATTTTCCAGAAGCTTTTAGTGATGTTATTACATATAATGATATTTTTGACTCTGATCACTGTAATGTTGAGTTCCATATTAACTGTAAACCTGACAGAAAACACAAAGTACCTAGAGATGTTTATAATTATAAGAAAGCTGACTTTGAGGGCCTCAGGCAGCACTTGTCTTATGTGCCCCTGAAGTCAGCACTTTTAGAGAACGACATTGATTCCTCGTGGCAACGGTGGCTGGATTTGGTTTTTATAACTGTCGATGAGTACATACCTAAAGTGAAAATCCGTAAAAATGCCACTCCACCCTGGATTGATGGAGAAGTAGTACACTTATCCAAATCTAAAGAGCGTGCCCGGAGAAAAGCAATCCTGTCTAACAAAGGTGTTCATTAGGCGAAATACCGCAAGCTAAGAAACAAGTTAAAAAATCTTATCTCACTGACGTATGATAGTTTTCTTGACAACTTAGCAAGTGATATGCATAAAAATCCTAAGCGATCTTGGGGCTTTTATAGTGCTAAGACTAAATCACATAGTTTGCCTAGTATTTTAAAAGGTAACGGCAAAGATGTGTCAACGGCTTTTGACAAAGCTCAACTTTTTAATGATTTTTTTTATTCAACTTTTAATCATGATAGTACTTGTACTGATAGTGAATTTAATTTTAATAGCGATGCCCATTCAAATCCTGCCTTGTATGATATTGTTTTTACAGTTGATGAAGTTTACAATGTTCTTAAAAATTTAGATCCCAATAAGGCTGTGGGCAATGACAAGTTATCCCCCCGTCTTCTTCGGGAATGTGCCAGGGAGTTATCCCCTTTCTGTGTGACCTTTTTAACATGTCATTGAAGGCGGGAAAGCCACCATCACAGTGGAAACATGCTAATGTTATTCCTGTGTATAAGAAAGGTCTGAGGGAAGACGTTGTAATTATAGACCTGTTTCTTTGTTGAGTTCAGCCAGCAAAGTGATGGAAAGGTGTTTATTCAATAGAGTTTATCCAATCTTATCTGAAAAGATATATAGTTTACAACATGGTTTCTGCAAGGGAAAGTCATGTAGTACCCAACTTGTACAAATTGTTCATGACATCGGAGAAGTCTTAGATAAAGGAGGACAGGTGGATATGCTTTATCTGGACTTCTCAAAGGCATTTGACAAAGTACCTCATGACAAATTATTAAATAAGTTGCATTCTTTGGTTTTAATGGTATGCTGCATAATTGGTTCTCTAATTATTTGTCACATCGAAGACAGAGAGCGGTAGTTGAAGGTGAATGCTCAGATTGGTTGCCTGTTCCTTCAGGAGTTCCCCAGGGATCCATTTTGGGTCCTTTTTTATTTTTATTATATGTCAATGATATGCCCGTCTGTGTATCTCCTAAGACTACCTTAGCTCTCTTTGCTGATGACTCCAAGTGTTTTCGTGTGATAAAAAATTCACAAGATTGTGAAGCTTTACAGAGAGATATTCATTCTCTTTATAGCTGGAGTGTCAAATGGGGTATGACTTTTAATACAGGAAAGTGCAATGTCCTCCACTTTACACGATGTAAAAATTTTCTGAATTTTGATTATATCATGAATGGTAATGACTTAGCATCAGTTAAAAATACTGTGATTTAGGAGTTGATCTCACTTTCGACTTGAATTGGAATACTCACATTGATCGTATTTGCATGAAATCTCATAGATTGCTTGGCATGATCAAGCGCACTTGTGGCTACAAATTTGACTCTAAAACACTTAAAGCTCTTTACTGTTCACTAATGCGTAGTCATCTGGAGTACGGAAGTGTCGTTTGGGCAGCCCAGTCTAAGCGCAACTTAGTAAAAATTGAAAAAATCAAAGAGCAGCAACAAGGTATATTCTTAATTATCCCACTGACATTGATTATAAACAAAGATTAGTTGCCGTAAACCTTTTACCATTGTCATTTCGCAGGGAGATTCTTGATCTGATTTTCTTTTATAAATGCACTACTGGGAAATACTCTTTAAATGTTCATAAGTATGTCAAAACTCACTCATCTAAAATTAATACACGTTCTAGTGCTGATACAAATGCACTGGATAGAAACCATTGTAAAACTGTCACTTTCCAACACCTTCTCTTTAATAGAATTGTCATTCTCTGGAACACTTTACCGGCGACAATTAGAACCACTGCTTCACTTTGTACATTTAGAGTAACATTGACGAAATGGTATTGGGATAAATTTTATAACTGTTTTGATCCAGACAACACTTGTACGTGGATTTCTCGTTGTCTGTGTAGCAGGTGTAGACCTATGTAGATTTTATTTGATTTGTTTTAGACTTTCTTCATTTTTTATCTCCTGTATGTTATTGTTGTTTGCTTTTTTCATTTGTACATATTTCATTTCATTAGGGTGACTGGCTTTGTATAGGTGGTTCGCACCTGTTTCAGTCATCCTATCCTATGTCGGTACACGTATCGTGTCCGCTGTGGATGAATATTATAAATAAATAAATAAATAAATAAATATCCGATTAGATGAAATTTGGCCACATCCAAATCATTTGTGTTGCTCAAGTTGTCCTTTCATTGTCATTCAATATTAGATGAACCACCTCCTCCTAAAACAGAAGCGCCACCACCTCCTCCTAAAACAGAAGCGCCACCACCTCCCCCTAAAACAGAAGCGCCACCACCTCCTCCTAAAACAGAAGCGCCACCACCGCCTCCTAAAACAGAAGCACACCACCCGCCGCCTCCAAAGACGGATGAACCAGAATTAGGTAAGTTCGCGTTCAGCAATTGTTCTATTTCGTAGCGTGGATAATGATGGAGAGTGAATAATATTGTGAATGTACTTGAAATTAAAATGAACCGCAGCTTCTGTGTTCGAATACGTGCAATGGTCTTGATGGCACTGAAACTGCAATTATTTGGTTACTCTGACGTAAATCACAATACGACATTTTACAAAATTGTTTTAAAACATTCTTAAATGTCAAAATGTTAACAATCTTTAAATCTTCTTTTGTCGTATTTCTTCCTCTAATGAAACCTCTGAACTATGTAATTCCTATCCCGGATGAAATATAATTCCAATACAGTGCTATACCAAACATTGTTGACATTTTTCTTACAAGCGTGCTTCACTCGAAAAAGTATCACAATCTTCATTTCAAAAATTACATGACGCTTTGAAAGATATACGTAAACATTCAGATGGCATATATGTCAACGTTCTGTGTTTTGTATTTCTCGTTTTCACAGTTAATCATTCTGATTTTTGGAAGAATCAGCTGAATTTGTAAATATCACCTTAGGTCCATAATGCATTCTCATCGACTGGTTTTACAGGTTCTCAAATGACAATGGTACTACGATGACTTCAATACCTATTAGGCAATTTGATATTTTGTCATGCGTATATTTTTCCTAAAAAATAGCAACAGTAACAAATTGTGGAAGAGATGATATCACTTAAGGTATATGCGCCTCGAAAGTGAAAGACTTAAACTTTTGTTAAAATTTTCCTCAAGGAATATTCAACCATTCTCTGTCAAAATCAGGAATAAAAATCGGGGGTGATCCTGCAAATTTTGGTACTAAAGAAACGAATTACCCAGATTTGCTGATATTTGACATTCAAAATGGCCGCCATCCCTGTGTTAACTCTATGAAGAAAAACTAAGAAATTTTAATTTTCGAAAACTAAGACGGTAAAAAGTTTTCTGACACAAAAGCTTTAAAATGAACCACCACAACTGGTAGATCACAAAAGAATTGTAAAGGTTTGAGGGTCTGAATATTTGTTCGCGAGATGCATACCTTAAATTGTTACACAGGGCTTACCATGTCTATAGTAGCACGATTATAGAATAATTATGTTTATATCTATTGAACAGATAAAAGTACGATACCGACAACAGAAGGTGAGTGGGTTGAATTTTGTCATTACAAAATACATGCTTATTACCAGCCACCATATTGTTTCTTTGCATGATAATAGAAGAGTGTTTGTCGCTCAGGTTTTGACCATTGACTTCCATGTTAAGGTATAGTATAATTCTGAACAGTTTTTAGGTTATTTACTTACTAATCAGTGCCACTTTTAGTAATAGACGATAACATACACTTCCTTACAATGACGATTTCTCATAAGGCTTCTTAGGACGATTATTCCGCGTCTCATTGACGTCTGAACGAACAAGATAAACATGTTAAAATAAATGCTAATTACTAAAGACATATACCAGATGAATATATTAAGGTATCACATTCGGTGCTTTTTTTCCATTGATAGCTTGCGAATTACCGTTACCGACAAATGTAGTCAACGTTGCTCAGGGAAAGTCTGTCAGTCAGAGTTCAACCGCAAAGAAGAAATTTGATGTATCGGCCGATATGGCCGTGGATGGGAACAAGGACAGCAATTTAAAGATTGGAAGGTCTTGTACACAAACCGAAAGAGAATTCCAGCCCTGGTGGAAGGTGGATTTAGGAAGATCCTATGTCATCTACCAAGTTGTCATTACCAACCGACAGGATTGTTGTTGTGAGTATTTTAAGGGCACATACGCTGTAACTTGTGGCAAGTTTTTCAGTATTCTGCTTATGTGTATCAACTACCGTGTCTGACCCTAATCCGTTTATCATGCTGAAATTTCGATTAATCTCTTTGTCACACAGCTTGTATGTGTGTGGTGACCATTGTTTATTGTTTACAAATGAATTCTAATCCGGACTTGAATACAATTTTCAACAACAACAATGTTGAGTATACTCATATAGGTTGAGTTGATAAGCTAAACACTTGACATTAAATTACAGTTTAATTGAATTTAATGCAGAGAGTGAAGGGAAACCACTAAAAAAGTTCTGAAAAAAGAGTGCAGTAATGCACTCATCAAGCAAAATCTAACAAATATCCTGAGATTGTAGACAAACTTGGCATATCTAACCAACCTTTCGTATTTGACATTCAGTTATAAACAGAAATGATACATTAATACAGTATTTGTAAGCATTGGAGCATCCAAACTTTTGTAGAGAAACTTATAACAGATGGAAAATACTTTCCTATTTGCAATTCAAATACTTCCTCTTATGTCCCCAAGTACTATCTCCCTTTCACTCCTTGCCAGCCCCATCTCACTAATATGCTTTGCACCCCACTAGACAGACCTTAATAATTTACCGAGGTCATCTCCAAAGTCGCTTGACTTTGTGTTTTTTAATCCAAGATTCAAACAAAACGTAATCTCAATCCCCCGCTAGCTTTCCCAAAACCGTCACCAAAGAAACAAAAGTCAAGACTTAGTCTGATTTTAAAAAATGGTTCATTTGCAGCAACCCGTTTGAAAAATGCGGAAGTTCGCGTCGGTAACAGCAGTGAAATGGAGGAAAATCCTGTCTGTGGTGAAATGGTCCAGGGAAAGCGAGCAAGAAAGGAAACCCTGACCATCACTTGTGGTTGTAACGCTCCTATGACAGGAAGATATGTCAGCGTGCAGCTGATCGACAAAGAACAAATGCTTCACCTTTGTGAACTTGAAGTCATGGCAGTGCCTTAAATTCCCTAGATCACGTGACCCTGTGTCGATGAAATGTCAACGAATACATACAAGCATGCATGTATTTTAGTATATGGTATGGGACTTTTATTCTGAACTATATTTCCATGGTGGTCGGTCAGTTTTCTTTTAGGAATAAAGTCCTCGGGATTGCAATCATATGTCGGACCTGTGTATTTTTTTTACTTGTAATTAACCCTTTCGTTCTTTTGGCTTCTCAATTTGCCCTTGTTGCCTTGTGAGTCTTGTGTCCCATAACAACCTATAACAACCAAGCCTAAAGGTATAAATTGTTATATCCCAATTGACTCCAAACTTGTCGATAGGCTAAGGGAGATTACTCTTGGTTTATCAAAGGCCAATGAGCTCAAACTTTTCACACTTTCTTCATGAGTCACCTTAAATTACGTTTACTTGTTGAAGACAAGTTGTTTCTTGCAAATATAGGCACTGACTGGAGAATTAATATGAATTCATTCATCTTCGTAGTTAAAACTTAAATATAATATAATATTCAACGAAATCTGAGGTTACTTTGAGCTAGTAATACTAGATGCGAGGTATAATGATATTCAAATATGCAGATTACATTAATTAGTATTATTTCGGTATTAAAATTCTATGCTAATGACCCTTAATAATGTGGAATATTCTTGTACCTCAGACTTTGATTTGTATAACTTTGAGACCGAAAATGACACAAGGTTGCAGCTCAGAGACTTAAATCACTGCTGTAAAAAGTAAGTTTCTAACCTGAGCTTGTAAAGTGTGCGCTCTTAAGCGTTTAATACCATGTGCGCTCTGCTGGGCATCCGAAGAGTCATTCTGCCAAACGTTTCTCCTTTTCCTATTAGCCATTAATCGTTATTATTTGTCCGTTTGATCACTCGCCAAACCTGTTTGTATTGGTCTTCAGCATTCTTGCAACGGGGTTGTTGGAAAGAAAAAGCACAAATCGACAATAGTTCAAAGCCAATCAAATTGTACGTATACAGATGTGAGGTATAGGAATATCAAGCATGAATTCCAGGTGTAAGGCTCTCGTACAAGAGACCCTAAAAGCACCCTTGGTTACCGAAGGTTCTTCACTGAACATTTTACATATCAATGAAAAGTAGCAGCGTCCAATTCATTGATATCCAATGTTAAACAGGACAAAATAACTTAAAGGTATACTGTCACCTGTTCCAATTTTACACAGTTACCACGGAAAAAGAAAATCTAACCAATTACAGATTTTAAGCGGGTGGCCGCTTTTTATAAACAGCGCCTTCACACGGGTATTTTGAATACCAAGGAACGCCCCTTTGACCAAATATGGACATATTAATTAAAGGTGACTGTATACCTTTCACTCGAGAAAACTGGGGAGTAAATTTGCATATTTGATTAGAAGCGGAGCCTCGCTTTCGAATGTGCGGGTGTTGTCAACATGGCAATCCACAGACGTCGCCGCTGACGTAAACCAATTTTAAGAAACGGTCCGGGAAACGGTTTATCGCCATTGAAAAGCCAAAAAGGTCACAGATACTGCATGCCAAATATGGAAGTTGTGCCGCCTTGCGAACGCAAACGACGCAGTGTTTTAGATCAGGTGACCGACTCGGGTCGACTCACTTCCGGTTTCAGGGCGGCGATGTGCACGCAACTTGGCACCCTGAAACACTCGCAATTTCAACCTTCGTCGTTTGATTTTGACAAAATGAACACCTAAAACTACTTTGATGACATTAACTTTCTGAATTGTGGTTAAAATCATCATCAGAACTTGCTTTTACGGAGGAAAGGGCAAGGTATGCACACCTACTTCGGCTAATGCAACTAACCCATGGCGCGCGAGGCGAACAATGTAAACACGCATGCAAGCGTCGGGTGGTACTCTGGCGATGACCTCTGACCCAACTTGATCAATAGGCCTGTACACTGTTTGCTACCCCGAAACCTAGTCAACTTCGATGGGTTGAATCTGCACCTTACGAGGCTTGAGCCAAATCCGAACGATATGTAATCAAATTATAAGGTAAAAATCTAATACTAAATGTACACTTGAAACGATTTTATGCATGCTAACGGATAAGACGCAGTGTTTGTTTTCGTAGCGTACAGACTAAATCTGAGCCCAAGGAAAAAATCCGACAGATATGCCTCCAAAAATTCAATTGAAAGGTCGTTTTCGACTGTAAAGGTAAGAGGTGCAGTTTTGTTGCCCAAGTCTCTCTTTTTGATTAGAAATTGGTGATTTTCGGACGCTGAAAAATTGCACCAACGGTTTTTTGAAGCGTGAGGGCGCTCTTGCAATGCGAAAGAAAATCTCATTAACATATGCAAAAGTGCGACCCGTTTTCTAGAGTGCTTTAGCTCGACAATGTGATGTAGGTTTGGTTAGTTTTTACATTTGATGTACACAAGGTCTTCATATAAGAAATGCAAGTTTTGTAGGCAAGGCTGTCAAAAAGGGACTAGTTTTTATGTTTTTACAAGACGTGAACGACCGAGGTATTCAACTACTCAGCAGGGACTTGCTATTTCAAGAGAGACTGGAACTAATGACAAAGGCTGTCCGTTACAAAACTGTACACACGGTGCTCAACATGCAGTCACACTTTGATTTTGTGTTCAGCCATAGATTGCCTAGTAGTTGTGATTTTCGATAAAATATAGGAATGCACAGGCCACCACACATCTTTAAGACACTAAATATTTTACATACATGACGGTGCATAAACAGAGCGGAAGCACGTTCTATTATAGATTACGATTGATGTAAAATGAAGAGATTATGAAGTACATACACACTAACGCTTTTTGGCAGGTATCACCAGTCCGGGTTATGTCCATAGAGAGGATATTACGATTGACCAATCAGCGAACCTGCCGCCACCAACGTCACGAATAATTACCATGCAAACCTGGGCTCGTACATTGCAACGAGTTTGGAACTTTTCGGCGTGATTTCGCCCTTTACTTTTAGCACTGGGTAGTTTTTAGATGTAGACGTTACTCACAATGTTTAGTACGGTCGAGATGGTGACCGACACAAGTGGTTAGTACATTGAAAATTACTTATTTGGATGAATTTCCTGGCCGGGTACGACTCCTAGAAATCAGTATTTGACCCTTGTAAATCTACAGTAAGTTATTTGTCGCCAAATATCGCCTATTTTTGGTCAAATTTCAATTTAACCTTGTAATCTGCAGTATGGAGAATGTTTCAAGCTTTGCAAAGATGGGTCAACTGTTTTAGTCGGTCATCGGAGCACGATGGAGCACGATTTTTTCGATCACCATGCATTTCCCGGTACGATTGACCCTTCGCTCAGAAAAACGCGCGCCGGATCAATCGCCGAGAAGTTAACCAAAAGCTGGAAAAGAGAACGAAAAACGTCCAATAACTCTTTGTCGAATATGGTCAAGGGTAAAGAAATTTAGAAAACTATTCCTGAAGAAATCTTACAATTTTTAACACTGTAGAACGTCGCCAATCGACTGGAGCTAAGATACTTCCGGGTAGCCAACAGTCTCACTCGATCGGTGGATCTGTCCGGTCACATCGCTATCTGAACAAAGTGAACCAACGTAACCTTTGACCCTTATTACATATACAGTACGTGATTGGTTCTTGCCTTAATTTCATTACATATACGGTACGCCATTGGCTCTTCCCTACTATCCTCTATATGGACATAACCCGGACTGATCACAAGCTGGTACTAGACTGAAAGATTCCGTCGCGTGCGGGCGCTCCGGCGCACTGCGACCTACGACCCTTTACCACGACTGAAGGCACACTGTTGAAATCCTGTTCTCCAACAAAATTTTGTTGGAACCAATCGTATTACAGAAACGAGTTAATTGACAGTATATAGGGTAACAAGACCGCCCACATCGCTCACTCAGTGCGTGATCGTGATTAGCATATTCAAAACTGTCGCCCGGCTTTTGTCCCGCCTAAGCTGAGCCTATATCATGTCTCGTTTGTCAACAAACACAACGTGTTTTTTCAAACTCAAAGTATTGAAAATCAAACGGCCGAAGCAATACTCACGTTGACGTCTGTGTCTAGCGTTCCGATTTGATCATTATGGCCGATCCGAACAATCGCCGACTCGCATTGCCGAGGCAGTCAGTAACTTTTCTGATGTATATAATATTATGTTGAAAACAGAGCAAAGATACGGAAGCGTATTGGTGCCATTTTTATAGGAAAAAAAAACTAAAATAATCTCGTAATTACGAGTTTTTGATTCTCGTAATTACGAGTTTTAAAATCTCCTAATTACGAGTTTTGATTCTCGTAATTACGAGTTCTAATATCTCGTAATTACGAGTTTTAAAATCTCGTAATTACGAGTTTTTGATTCTCGTAATTACGAGTTTTTAAATCTCGTAATTACGAGATTTTGATTCTCGTAATTACGGGTTTTGAGTTCTCGTAATTACGAGTTTTGAAATCTCGTAATTACGAGTTTTTGATTTTAATGAGTTTTGATTTATCGGAACAACAGGCTTGATTGTTTCAATTACCAGTTTTAATCTTTAAACATTGCTGTGTATGGTTGTAGGTCTTTATTGTTTTCTACTTTCTTTGTACATTATTCATTATCTTTTGACAGTTAAAACATGCTTGCATGAACTCGAATTTGATAAGGTGTACTGAATAATTGCAGTACACTTATATATGAATAATTGAATGAATGATCTTTTGACTGTCACACGGCTACATTTGTACAGATATTCAAAGAGTAATCAACAATTCGAACTTCATGCATGCCAAGCTTCGTTGGCAGAGTTTGGTAGTTGGAAACACATTTTTTTTTGCTTCGAATGATACATTTTTAGTATGCCATTACGCAAATATAAACACCTTTTAATTTATTATGGTCTTCTCCGACAGGCTGTCAAGCCTGTGAGGTAATCTTTATGTTACAAATACATAGCACTGTGATGTAAGATTTCACATTCAGCGTAGATTGGCAGTTTTTCTCATGAGGGTTTTATTCAGAAGTTATGAGATGAGCATCTTATATCTCTTGAAATACTAGAAATGTCTGTGTTTATGATTTCTGTGTGCTTCTTCGACAGCCTCCTCCTGTAAGAAAATCATAGCTCACACATATTTCCAACCCTCCCAATTTCCCCATATTGCTTACAAAGATAAAGACCGTAAAAGCTTGTATCGCAGCTGGTTAAGAGCATAATGTTCTAAAATGAATGTCCTTGCAATGTTAATACCACCATAAAATGGAGCAAGACCATAGAATTGTGTATGATCTTATTGAATAATCCACACGACTACAGTTCCTTTCAAGAACCTCAGAAAGGAATAAAAATGGCAATACAAGCGAAAATATTATGATTATAATTATTTTTTTAAGATTTTTATTTATATCGTAGATATCATTAAGAACTAATGAGGAAATCTCAAACAGGCAGTGTTGGATGAAATGACATGAGTACTCTTAAATTTTCACATGACTTCTTAAATATTGAAAATGATAGATTATCATTTTGAACACAATTTGACTTTCTACGGAAGCCTATTCGTGCCATTTTTGTAAGAAAAAAAATTTAAAAAATCTCGTAATTACGAGTTTTGATTCTCGTAATTACGAGTTTTTGATTCTCGTTATTACGAATTTTAAAATCTCGTAATTACGAGTTGTTGATTCTCGTAATTACGAGTTTTTGATTCTCGTAATTACGAGTTTTTGATTCTCGTAATTACGAGATTTCAATTCTCATGATTACTAGTTTCTGACTCTCTTAAGTATGAGCCTTGATTTTACTACATATTATGAGACAGAAACTATAATAACTCATAGTCTTTCTATGGTGTTTGAGCTCTTTAGTGTGAACCTCTGCTCATACGTATTGTTGATCATAATTCAACGTGTAGTGAGCAAGTATAGTAAACTTGTTAATGAATAAATGAATGAATAAACTTTGGGGCTGTTACATGGCTTATAATTGTAGATATTCAGTAACTTATCCAGCAGATCAAAAGTCACGCAAAGCATCATGCCAAGCATGGCCTATAGATTTTGTCTGTCCGGATAGACAATACATTCAGAGTTAAAGATGCAATGCATAAGTATGCTATTATGCCAAAACTTCACTCCTATAAACACCTATATTTGGGTCTTCTCCGACAAGCTGAAAAGCTCCCCTCTCAGGAGATAACACCGATACTACATGTGCCTGCCTAAGTGGTGTTAACTTTTTACATTTAGTACAGACCGTCAGTTTTTTCATGTTGTGTCTACACTAGAAATCATGATGAGAAACCAACGTCTTCTGAAATATTTGAACTATCCTACTGTATGATTTCTATGTGTCTGTCCGACATCCCCCTTCATGTATGAAAAGCATATCTAAAACAGCAGTAGGCCTCAACAAGAAAGTTGGAAAGATTTCAAAGCTTCATTTCATGTAAAAATAATGTACATAGACAGATAAAGAGAAGTATGACTTGTGTATGATGAGTGTCCTTGCATTGTTTCCTCTCAACATAAAATAACACTACACGAAAAATGTGTATTATCTATTTGATGAACTAATTGACATTTACATAAAATCCCTTTCAAGAACACAGGAAAATGGCAAATAAAAGCGAAAAAGTGATGATGAAATGATAATATTTAAAGGGAAACCTAAGTCCAGCGACATTGACCGTTTATCCCTTCAAAAATCACCCTTGAGTAAAATGCAGCTAAAATTTGCAACATAATTGCACGCGCTGACGACTACGGCGAGACGAAAAGAGAAGTCGAAGTAGACGACATTTATGAAAATGAGCTCGGAATCCCATGGGCTCGAAAGGGCTCATGGGAGGAGCGTACGTGACGTCATCGGTGATACACGAACATGTGTGACCGCTTTACCAAAGCATTGGAGTCTATGGCTGCAGCAGTGCATCCGTTTTTAAGGTCTATGAGCAGTGCAGTTCTGCACGTTACGACTCTTTAATGCTCAGTAGCATAAAAAATGATTAACTGTTGTTCAGTTGAGTGCAAAAATCACTCAAGGAAGAACAAACGGAGTCAGCTTTTATCGTCGTCCCACGGAACAGCTTTTTCGAAAACAGAAAGTTGGGCGAGTTTTAAAATCTGTAAAAGATACAAAGTTGTGTTCTACTTCTTTCATGATGATTGTTTTATAAGGGATTTCGGGATTCTGATACCGATACAAGACTATACTACACAATGCGGTACTATTCTTGACATGCTGAGTCAGCCTACTATCGCCGGTTTAACCAGATAAATGTTAATATTGGCGATTTCGGGACTCTAAAATCCGAAGACGAAACTACACAAAGCGTCTCTCGTCTCGACAGCCCGGATCTGCGAAATCGCCCTTATATACCCGATAAATATAGGCAATTTCGTGACTACGCTTGGTAATATTGATATTACAAGATACTGAATCACTTCTTGCCTATTCTCGACCGCGGAGAGACGTCAGTAGGTGAAACGCATACGAGCGAGGTGAATGAGAAATCAGACGATACAGAACAGCAAATGATCAGGGGTTTCATTAAGAGCCGGCAGCCGGCGAAATTGACCGGTTATTCTCACGATTTCGCCGGCAACTTTTTCGGAAAATTTGAACTCTTTCATAGCTAAAATATGGTTTACCTTCTGAAATGATACGGAAAAATTTCACAAGCTGTGTAATCAAACTTTTCAACGGCTTTTATGTGAAACAAAATTTAGAAGACGAGCGACTATTACGATCGCCTTGTACTACGATGCAGCACGGTGTTGAGTATACTGCCTCAATAAAAATCGGAATTGCAACGGACGATTCTATTGGCTCCCTGCATTGCTGATTCCTATGTGTTGACCTTTTTATACGGCAATGAAAACGTGCATGCTACACCTGTCGCCCGTCGTTAGCTAAACTCAAAATGGTCGATGAACAAATGAAGACGGAAGCGATCGCAAGGTCAAGCTTCGCTATACGATCTTCGATTTTGAAGAGGACCAAGAAACAAAAGAAGGATAATTATGTGGATTTAAACTGTTTTCGAAGGCAATGACCTGATTTTTTTCTCAAGAAAAAACTTCCCGATTACAGTTCGAATTTTAGTAAGCCGACGTGCGTTGCACTGCGGTAGGCGTAAATGTGAAGGTATATAACCAGCTGGAGGTGATATGTACTGCTTTTCGGTCTATCGAGGCCAATAAGAACGTCGTCCAGAGTGGTTACAATACGATCAGACCTCTAAATTCACTTCAAAAGGATCGTCAGGTTAAATCCAAATGAGAGCTTCTGAATGTACAAATTTTCATATCGTATATCAAGGTTCTTACTTTGCATACCAATATAGTCAAATAACCTTGAGGGTCTTTGATTCTATTTGCGATATATGGTAATGATTGTCATTTTTTATCATTATTGTTATATAAATTATCCTTTTTACCTCCCCACTAGTGGTATAAAAGTCCTTCATCTACAGATTTCCATACCAAACATCAAGGTTCTTAATTTTAAGCAAAACATTATACATTAATGAAAAGTTTCTCATTTACTGTGCTTAAAATATGAGTGTTTCATCCAGGATTGCATCAACAAGGGGGATTGTCCCCCTTTACCAAAATATTTCGGGGGCATTTCATCAGTTCATATGTTCTACTTGTACCTTTAAGGTGTGACTGGCACCATTTCATTGGGGCGGAGTGGTCCCCTTGACAATTGGGGGTGCCAACATTTCAACAGAGGGGGAATCCCCTATCCCCCTGTCTAGATGTAACACTGTATAATATCATCTACATATCAAATTTATATCATTAATAATAGTGAATTATTATAGTTTACCTCCTAAAAGCATAAAGGCTCTAAAGACTTCAGTTTCTTTGTTCAAAATATCGTCAACATTACCACATTTTATCATTTTTAATTGTGAATTATCATATTTAGGCCTAATCTCCCAGGGAAATGGCTTTATGATATGAACATAAATTGCCCTGGAACACTGCTGACAATTCTCCTGAAAATACTAGAAATTCAAGTGACTGTGAGCTGTAAAAAGTGAATTTTAGCTCATTTTTCAGGGTTTCCGGCCTTCGGCCAGGAGGGGGTACACCCCCTCCCGGACCCTCCCCCGACGACCACCTTGTGGTCATGTCAGCTGCAAGCCGCCTACTTTTCCATTCTGGCCCCCTACTTCAAGACTTAATGAAACCCCTGATGATACAGAAATTGTGTGGAAAAAAGCAGAACTAGAAGTTATGTCATTTATGTATATTGAAACTTTGAATATTTTTTGGTGGTTGAAAAATTCGAACTTCCAACGGCGCTGTGACGCAAAAATGACGTAAGAATCCGCAGGTACCCGGATGACCCGCGGTCGAGAATGATGTGTCTCGATCGGCACGCCGGGTCTGAGAAATCGCCGATATTACATTTACCCAATAAATATCAATTGCGCCGCGACTCCTAGGCTAATATCGATACAAGACGATAATAGATTTTACGTGCACTGTGTCGGCACGCCGGGTCTGCGAAATCACGGATATTTGTCCGATAATATCGGCGACTTAGGACATTAACTCTGATATACTAGACGATACTTTGTCAAATTGTGGGTAAATATCCGATGTATATCGGAGATTTCACCGCGTGCCTAACAGCTCTGACCACCCGACCTCCTCTGTCCGACTCTTAGTTCATAGCATCCGTGGCCGGTAGTCAAGAATACTATACTGTATGTTTACATTATTATATTTATTCATGCACGAATGCATTTTTTACATGCAAAGCATTTGTTCATTAAATTTACACACGAACTTTCATACACTACAATCGAACTTCGTCGAGAGGGCCGATCGGATATCACCGTGAGTTGAGGAGCGCCTTGCACGAATTACATTCATATTTACATGTAATACATTTTTACTTGGCGATCGAGACTTGAACAGAGGACATATCGGACATCATCGAGAGTTTTGGCTGGTCTTGTATGAAATACATTCTTTACAACAATATAGACAATACAATAGCGGGCAAATATCCATTATATCGGAGATTTCATCACTTTGTAGATCTGAGTTAGCCCGACTTCCTAAGTTCGAAACCAACTTCGAAAAATAGATGACACTATACATTTGTCAAATTGCGAATAAATATTTTCCGATATAGGCCTATCTCGAAGATTTCGCAACCTTAAAGATCTGGCCAAGCTCGACTTACGTATCATTCACGAACCAAAAATAATTTCAAGCGACTGATAAAGAAAACTCTGTTTCAGAAACGTAGCGCTGAAGGATCGCAGAGTCACTCAGTGTCTCCAATCCAGTTCGCGGTCTGTACAAGCACAGTGACTCCCTCCGCGGAATTATGAACGATGTGTGGAAATGCTTTCCCATTATTACATATCTTGGTTCAAATTAGTATGGTTTGATTACAGTCGGGGAAAAGTAATACTCGATGTCAGAAATATCGCTGTCCGAACTCTCCAGAGTCGTCTTACGAACGCGCTGAACTGTTCACGGTACTCCTCCAGCTGCAAGTTACAATCGTCTGTATCGCCGGTGACGTCACGCACGCTCCTCCAATGAGCCCTTTCGCGCCCTGGGAATCCGAGCTCATTTTCATAAATGTCGTCTACTTCGACTTCTCTTTTCGTCGCGCCGTAGTCGTCAGCGCGTTCAATAATGTTGCAAATTTGATCTGCATTTTACTCAAGGGTGATTTTTGAAGGGATAAACGGTCAATGTCGCTGGACTTAGTTTTCCCTTTAAATGGAAATGAAAAGGAAATTTCAATTAGACAATCAGATGGAATCATATAACACAATGAAAAGTAAATTTTCACTTGACTCGTGACGTTACGACATGATCATTATGCTCACATGCTGGCTTTTTGATAACTACACCATTTTAAAAGTTTAGGAATTTCCGATTTGCCTACTAGAAAAAAGCTTTTGATCATAAATATTCAATCATAATGACAATTACAGACTTTACATTTCGTGAAAGATAATTATAAAATGTTTTAATATCCATATTTATGAGTTTCCGATTCTCATGATTACATGTATTAAATTCTCGTAATTACGAGTTTTTGATTCTCGTAATTACGAGTTTTTGATTCTCGTAACTACGAGTTTTGATTCTCGTATTTACGAGTTTTTATTCTCGTCATTCGAGATTTGAACTCTTGTAATTACGAGATTTGAAATCTCGTAATTACGAGATTTGAAATCTCGTAATTACGAGAATCAAAAACTCGTAATTACTCGTAATTACGAGTTTTTGATTCTCGTAATTACGAGATTTTGATTCTCGTAATTATGAGATTTCAATTCTCGACATCACCTTTCTTGTGATATTTCTGCTCAGCAAATAATATTTGCGTGGGCTCCTTGGGGTTTCGTTTCATTTAACACTTCTGTGCTAAAGCGTCTATTTGTAGCCGACTTCTCCTTTTAATGACACGTGGTGAAAGAGAACCAAACATGCTTCAACGGGACGAGTCCTACCATGCCAGCCATTTGACCACACCAACAGTGCGACATGTTCGAAGTCAGTCAACAATTACAAACATTTTAAGAAGCAGGAACTTCATTTGGCAGTTGTTTGAGAGTTACCAAATGGAAATGTAAGATCTGCAATTGAACGGAATTACATGAGCATACTACATCGTCGACTGTTTTCAATGACGCCATTATCAGTGAATGTAGTGTTGTCAAGGTCACTCACAGCCACAGCTAAGCTAAGGGCGGACGGAAGTTCTTGTCGGAAACGCGGTGTATCTGGCCTGAATTTTCACTGAAATGTTTCTTTCTAGATTGGTCAGTTTCCTGTTATGGATAAGAGACCTATGCCATCCAATGATCACCGATGTGCTAGCCACGAATGCGCGGCATAAGAGTGATTGACCTGTATGACCCCTACTTCAACAGCAACCCACCATGAATATGCTAGCCCTGCGTACAGGTCTGTGTGTTCCCGGCGTTATACGGCCTCCTGGGGGTCCATAGGAGGTAAGGTAGGCAGGGAAAGGATTTTGCCCTGATAGAGTAGAATTTCGGCCAAAAAGACCGTTTTTTTCGTTGCGGTCCGGATCCGGACCGCAGTCGCCAGTTATCTCCATAGACCGTTGCAGGGCTGTGGTGGAGGCCGTATAACGCCGGGAATACACAGACCTGTACGCAGGGCTATGCATTTGCATGCTGTATGAACAGCTCCATGTTTGCTGTGCGCTCACATCTAAGTTGATGCAGGGCGATCTGTTTAATGTCCCTATCAGTTGATAAGAAATAACAGGAATTAATTGAAAGAAGTCAAGTCAATTCCTGTTAAAGAGCATTGTACATATTACCTACTAATTCTGCTTAATGTAGTTGCAAAATATTTTCATTGTACAGCTTGTCTTGCATTGTGCGTTCATGCGTGCAGTGTGCGTTGTATCGATGGGTTTGTTAATACATCATGTTGTGGTGGAATTATGTTCTAAAATATCTTATTTTCCCATCAGTTTCAGATTGACCGGATAGTGATCCAAAATATGGATGGTGAACTTTGAGTAAATCACATGGAAACGTATTGCGATAGGCTAGACACAATTTAACAAACGCACCTGTTTGAGAATACCAATGCCATTTGCAATCAATATTTGACTGTCTTCTTCTTGTAAGTTTGTTAGTCATCAATTGTAGTTCAGTTTAATTTTATTTATTACATTTATGCTGTGAATAAATTCAGTTTTTCAAATATGGTTGCGATGTATCAAACTTTTTGACATTCGGTGCAAGTGAGAACTGTAAATTTTAATTTTGATTTGCTGATCCACTAAGTACAGAGTTTACAGATTACAAGTTGCCCTTAAATTGGCAAACTAAGCAACATGGCTGAATTGTTTTGTTTCTATACAGGCAAAGACTTCCTTAACACTATTGCAACGTTCTCATGTTAATGGCTATGATATATCATGCCCCAGACTGACCAAAGTCTTGTAATAATGTTAGATAGAGGTAATAATCTAGCTGGAGGAAAACTACAATGTGTAGAGGCCATGATAGTACGCCATTTGAGTAGATAACGAGAATGAAGACACAAGATTACGAGAATTAAAACCAGTAATAACGAGATTCAAAAATTCATAGTTACGAGAATTAAAACTCGTAATTACGAGATTTAAAAACTCGTAATTACGAGATTTAAAAACTCATAATTACGAGAATTGAAAACTCGTAATTACGAGATTTAAAAACTCGTAATTACGAGATTTAAAAACTCGTAATTACGAGAATCAAAAACTCGTAATTACGAGAATCAAAAACTCGTAATTACGAGATTTAAAAACTCGTAATTACGAGATTTAAAACTCGTAATTACGAGAATTAAAACTCATAATTACGAGATTTAAAATCTCGTAATTACGAGAATTAAAAACTCGTAATTACGAGAATCAAAAACTCGTAATTACGAGAATCAAAAACTCGTAATTACGAGTTTTTGATTCTCGTAATTACGAGTTTTTGATTCTCGTAATTACGAGATTTTGATTCTCGTAATTATGAGATTTTAATTCTCGACATCACCTTTCTTGTGATATTTCTGCTCAGCAAATAATATTTGCGTGGGCTCCTTGGGGTTTCGTTTCATTTAACACTTCTGTGCTAAAGCGTCTATTTGTAGCCGACTTCTCCTTTTAATGACACGTGGTGAAAGAGAACCCAACATGCTTCAACGGGACGAGTCCTACCATGCCAGCCATTTGACCACACCAACAGTGCGACATGTTCGAAGTCAGTCAACAATTACAAACATTTTAAGAAGCAGGAACTTCATTGGGCAGTTGTTTGAGTGTTACCAAACGGAAAGGTAAGATCTGCAATTGAACGGAATTACATGAGCATACTACATCGTCGACTGTTTTCAATGACGCCATTATCAGTGAATGTAGTGTTGTCAAGGTCACTCACAGCCACAGCTAAGCTAAGGGCGGACGGGAAGTTCTTGTCGGAAACGCGGTGTATTTGGCCTGAATTTTCACTGAAATGTTTCTTTCTAGATTGGTCAGTTTCCTGTTATGGATAAGAGACCTATGCCATCCAATGATCACCGATGTGCTAGCCACGAATGCGCGGCATAAGAGTGATTGACCTGTATGACCCCTACTTCAACAGCAACCCACCATGAATATGCTAGCCCTGCGTACAGGTCTGTGTGTTCCCGGCGTTATACGGCCTCCTGGGGGTCCTTAGGAGGTAAAGGTAGGCAGGGAAGGATTTTGCCCTGATAGAGTAGAATTTCGGCCAAAAAGACCGTTTTTTCGTTGCGGTCCGGATCCGGACCGCAGTCGCCAGTTATCTCCATAGACCGTTGCAGGGCTGTGGTGGAGGCCGTATAACGCCGGGAATACACAGACCTGTACGCAGGGCTATGCATATGCATGCTGTATGAACAGCTCCATGTTTGCTGTGCGCTAACATCTAAGTTGATGCAGGGCGATCTGTTTAATGTCCCTATCAGTTGATAAGTAATAACAGGAATTAATTGAAAGAAGTCAAGTCATTCCTGTTAAAGAGCATTGTACATATTACCTACTAATTCTGCTTAATGTAGTTGCAAAATATTTTCATTGTACAGCTTGTCTTGCATTGTGCGTTCATGCGTGCAGTGTGCGTTGTA
>NW_027248356.1:1750000-1920000 GCF_041260155.1 Ptychodera flava | reverse complement strand
GCTGAACAAACTATACAATTTTGACGATGTCACTTTTTCCAGCATATATTTCATTTTAAAATTCTACTCAGTATTACTAAATGATCTTTCTGTTCCTTTAGGAAGTTAACAATGACCCGAGCTAACATCATAATGTTTTCTCCTGCCCCTTGATTGCCAAGTATAAATGATGAAAAAATCGACAAGACAAGAATTCCATTTAGTTGCAAAGGTGCAAGAAAAACATAACTTGTGTTATATGGCAGTAATATTATATAATCTGGGCATTCCAACACAAGCCATTAAAGCCCCACTAGCTGTATCTTTTAGCATTATTTCTATGATTTCACTTTAGAACTAAAATACGTTTGTGAGAATGTAGTGTGTATACACTTATTCTTAACTACCCGCTAGGACTGTATATACAATTTTGAACAAGGTAAAGATTACAACACTGCGAGTAAATGTTTGCCCATACATTAAATTACAGCCCATTGGGGAAAGCGAAAACTGTGCACATGGATAATGTGTAAATCTGCACCGAAATCTTCACATAAACTGCACAGAGTAGTCCAATGTAATCGACAGGGGTGAATGTTTTCAAATGAGACATTGTATACTCTTTTTTATTCATAATATTATCAATTTTTGACCGTTAAAATTTGAAATTACTTGTCAAATCTTTCACAGAGGAATGGTTTCCTACTCCTGTAATAGCCAATATCCCTTCAGAGTTTAGAATTCAGAGAAACAAGGAGAGAAAGGAAGATATTTTGAGGTCAACAAAACTGCTAAAACAGAAAAGACATTTTTCATTGTTATTGCCTGAGCTTTTGTTATGATCAGTAGTATTTTTTCCTTCAAGACACAGGTAAGTACTAAAACTGTAAACTCTAGCATATTAAACTTGTATTAACATTGAAATTCTGTGTCTTGTTCTCAAGCCAGAGAGAAAGATAATGATGATATGGATCAACTACAGATGAAACACATATTTCTGCCAGTTGTTTTTTCATGTACAGGGGATCAAAAGTTAACTAGCAAGCAAAAGAGAATTTATATATACAAAAGTGACAATATACCAAAGGAGTATAATATAACAGGAATGATTATTCCTTGCCTTCATTTTACCGGTAAAGAGGAACAAAAAGTTAAGAGGCAAGACAACAAGAATTTTGTTTTTGTAACAATAACAGTGTTCAACAAGATATAACTAATTATGATTTACTTTTTGTCTATAATGTCAAGCAATCGATCAAATCTAGCCATTTTTTCTGCATGTGGTTTTCTTTGCAATTCTTCCTGTCTTGCTATATTATCTTTTTGTTCCTCTTGAAAGGAAGTCAACCATGTCATGAGTTGACCTACATTTGAACACTTGCTTCTGCCTCTTGGTTTTGAGGGTGTGGCATTGTCAGTGTGATCCACCACAGGAGCAACACTGTCACCTTCACCAGCTTTAGTGATGACTCAATGGTATAATCTGGGCGTGTACTTGTTTGTTCCCATACAGGCGGTTGAACTCTTCATAAAAGAGACATGTTTTTTTGTTGTTGCCCGTATGAGAATTGTGATCAACGGTGCTCTTGTACTCTCTTTTAAGGCTTTTCCATTTGTTCAGACACTGATCAGCAGTAAAAGTGTAACCTCTATCCTTCATCTTATTGTTAATTTCATTCCATAGCTGTTTATGGACCTAAATTCCGAAATAAAGAAAGATTGCATTATCAATATTTTATTAAGATTATCATATCATTCTATCATTCTTCTATTATTACATGTTTACTATCTTGCCATAAATGAAACTATTTAGAAAGGGATAAAGGGGTTTCCTTTCTATGCAATCCATTCTCAATTTCTTGAGCTCAAATGATTGTTTCAATCTTTCCTTGAAATTCCATACTTTCAGATTAAAAATACATCAAGTCCAAAAATATTAACCACAACAGAGAAAACAATGGCATTATTTCCAGAATTTACCTTGATGAATAAATTGTCCAAGGGTCAGCTACAAGTGTAAACTGTATTATGTGATTTTCAAAGGCTTTAAAATGTTGAAAAATTCAAGTAATTTCATGGAACCTTCTATTTTCTAAGTTGTAATTACAGACTAACAGACAGTACATTAGATAAGTTTGACACATATTTTAATTGTGTTATTGCTTGCCATGCAAAAGTAAAACTACACTTAACAGCAATCATGAATTTATTTAAATTTATATTATGGTTGCATCATTGTTAATACACCCAACTCACTTTATGCTTATGAAATTCCTCATCCTTGTTAAGTCGCAGTTGTACAAGAGTTGTTGATGCCCCCTTTGGCCATTTTGTTGGTGTTTCAGTTCCAGGAACTTGAAGTTGATCACCGCAGATTTGAGTTTCTTCTGCTTGATGAGGGCTTGACTTGTCAGTCATAATTTTGCTGGATACATTTGTTGGCTGTGTAGTTGCACTGGTAGCTGTACATTTGGTTCTTTCTGTCTCTTCTGCTTTCTTTATAATTTCAAGCAGGTATTTTGAATCTAATAAATAATAATGGATATTCAAGATCATTTTTTAAAAATTATGAACAAAGCTAGTTGTTTGAAAATATGTAAAATACCACAGTCCCTCCACAAAACGGTCAAGAAACGCTGTTGTTAAAAGGTGTCAATCACCGGTACCGTTAGCATAATCCGAGTTTCGGGAACGCTTGGGAGTTGATGACGTCACAGCAGTTAGCGTCCCCCTAGTTCGTGAGCTCCCTCGCTCCATTACGCTGGCAATTTTATTGATTTTCGTCATTCCATCCGCAAGTTTGTCGAATCTTTTGTACACTAGGACAATTCTGTGTTTCCGATAGAAGGTGAGTACACCGGTTTTTCATCAATTACCTTATTCATTTTAGTGAAAACTCTTTTTTTTCTCACGGGAGTCATCTCATGCCTCGCCGTTGTGTCGTCTTTCTTTTATTTCGGGTGCGTCTCGATTTTTACCGACCCCGAATCAGACATTTTTACCTGAGCTGTTCTGAGACAATAACATTTATTGCAAGATAGAGAGCTGAAAAATATGTGACTTTGCTTATTTACGGGTTTTGGTTTCAAATCGACAGCAGATCGACCTCTTTTTACTGAGTCAGAATTTTTGATCGCAAACAAAATGGCGTCGTAAATGTGGAGCGTTCTTCCGTTGTATTGGAAAATTAGATCGAAATTGTGCATTGTTTTTTTGTTCTGTCATCGACATGATCATAGTAAAATAGTTGAAAGTGTTGAAAAATCTAAAGCAATGTTAGATATGACACCAGTCGCGTGTATACCAGGAAAATCGCTGGATTTGTGTGATGACCGTACCGGTGAATAAATTCAGATTGACGGCGAGTAGCGGCATTTTATGTGGCGTGACGTTACGTTGGGACCTATCTTACCGAACCTTTTTCCCATCTTTCTAGCCGCTTTTAAGTCGCATTCTTTGTGTCACTTGCAAGGTTGATATTGTAAAAAACTTGCAATTTCATTGGTTTTCTTATATTTTCTCATTTATTTGAGATTTTTTACGCCGAAACTTTATGTTTTGATTTCAACACGATCTCCGACCTTTGACCTTTGAATGTCAGCTCTCACCACCCTACAGCTGATTGTAAACGGTAAAGAGTCACGTCAGGGGATACCCTTCCAAGTGTGAGAACGGCGGATACAGAACGATTTCTCTGGATATTTAATTGAATGCAGCCCTCGTGGAAAAGGAAAAAAAACAATTACAGAGAGCTGTTACCGTCATGTCTGTAATAATTGATAACTTTCTGTGACAGTCTATGAGAGTAGATGGCATTTGAAGGGGTTCAATTTCATTTCATTATGCCCTTTATTGACAATTTCTGTAACATGGCGAGATAGGAAAAATACTTTTTTTGTTTTTTTTTTGATCACACATTTTACTGATCATTTTTATGTATTAATGACTTACAGGTGTTGGTACAATACGCTGATTCATTATGCCATACCGCATGAATAAATGGTTTCGACCAAAGGGGTATCGTGAAAATTTGGCCAAAGAAAAGCAAAAGCAGCGTCAAGGTCATACGGCTTTAAATGTCTGTAGTGAAAGAAGTGACAGCAATCAGGTAAGGTTATACAGAAGTATATATACATGGACAAATTTGTAAAGATATATTACAGATACATAAAAAAAATATATGTAGATATACAATTCTTTGGTAATAATTGAACCCTTCTTTGTGTTTTTTGTCATTATGTCATTCACACAACCCGCATCAAATATATATATTTTTAGTTCGTAATTTTTTACTATATTCACTGATTCCTCTCTACATGTATACTGTAATAAAATTCCAGTGAACTTCTTGATTTCATGAAAATTGACATTAAAGGGAATTGTTTAATTCTTCTGTTCAGCTAAAATAAATTAATAGTGGTTTGATTCTTTGTATCCAGCTTATAGCTAAAGTGACTTTAATTGTATTTTGAATGATATGCAATTTTTTCAATTGTCATTTTATTTTTCAATTTTGTCAGCCAACAGCAACCAAGTCTAAGTGCAGAACTTTTGCAGAACTTTTGCAAACTGTATTTCTCAGAACAAATACCAAGCAGGTTTTTTGAAATCATAATACGTTTCAATTAAGTACTGAAAAATATTTTTTTTTCGTGTATTGCATAAAAAGGTTACTGATGTGGCTATTGCTGATGACGGAGACTTCACATTTGCCCACCTGCAACAGAATATAAGCCAAGTAAAGCTGCCTTCAGGCTGGACTCCCCGTACATCACCAGCTAGGCTTATGATAAGCCAACTTGAGTGTACAGATGAAGACATGAAAGTATCAAGAACTGTGACAATCAGTGATGATTTGCATTGGAAGGTCAAGATACACGGACATGACATTCCAAACACACATCCAGCTTTTAATGATACTTCAACAGTGATTGATTCCTTTGAAATGCTGGAGAAACTGTTGGCTTTAATAAGTGATTGCAACATATGCTGGGGAAATCCTGAACAAACGTTTGTAGAGTTACTGCAAAGCAAGGCTGGAGAAATTGTCAAAGCAATATCATTCGCTGGTGAAAAAGAAGTTTCTGCATATCTTGAGGGTGACTTCAATGCTACATCACTTGACGGAACTTCATATCACCACACAGTCCGGACAAGCAAGTGTTCCCTGATCACAGACAAAAACAGATGTACTGAATGCTGCAAGTACTGGAACAATCTGCGATCACTCGTATCCAGACGAAAAAGTGACAATCTTGGAGATGAAATAAAACACACTCAAGCAGCAGGACCAATCTCAGATACCTCACCAACCAGCAACTACAACAGAGGGCCAAAAACTTACACAATGAGTTGGTTTCCACTAAACTCTCACTGTCTAGGATGGCAAGACGTGCAATTGTGGAAGATGGGATTAAGGTTGACAAAGAATTGGAACGAGACATACAATATCTTATGGAAGACATGCAGAAGAAGTGACAAAAAGATACGGCGAGGACAGCTTCCAGAGATTGTTCTGGGAAGAACAACTAAAATATGCGAGATGTGCTGACAATCCAAGACAAATGCGCTGGCACCCCACAATCTTACGTGGTGCTTGTTCTAAAATTTAAATCCTCTGCTGGCTATGATGCCCTGAGAGAATCTGGATTCATCAAACTTCCCAGCCAGAGAACACTTTGCGATTATTCCAACTACATCAAGCCACAACCAGGTATAACCCATGCAGTTATGAAAGAGATTACTGCTGAAATAATGCTCAAGGTGTTCCAGATGATCGGCGATATGTAGTCCTCCTGCATGATGAGATAAAAATAAAACGTGATCTGGTTTATGATAAGTATACAGGGCAGCTTATTGGTTTTATAAACCTGGGTGATATCAATGAAGAACTTGTACAGCTTGAAAGGCGATGCAACGAAACTGATGACACAACGTCAGACATTGCCAGTCATATACTTGTTCTTATGGTGAGAGGGTTAGCTTTTAAACTGGAGAGCAGTTTATGCTACTTTCCTACTGATGGATGCAGATCAGACCACCTTTTCCCCATCATTTGGAGTGCAATTGCCTATCTTGAGATGTCATGCGGTTTGAAGGTCCTAGCATCAACTAGCGATGGTGCATCATGGAATCGCAAATTCTACAGAATGCACAGGGTATATGGAGCACCAAGAGACACCCTAGTGTTCAAGACCAAAAATGCAGCCAGCGCAGACGAGAGATTTATTTATTTCATCTCTGACGTTCCCCACCTAGTTAAAACAGCCAGAAACTGCTGGGCACACTCTGAAGCACATAGGCAAACAAGAAGTTTATGGGTAAGATTTATTATCTTTGTTGTACAGTTTGCTGATACTTTGTAAAAAAAATCACGGATCCTTATACTCTCTTAAAACAGCAATGGATTCAATAGAAAACAATTATATTAGTTAGGAAAAGAATCTGTGGAGCATACAAATCCAACCATACTTTTGCCAACAATTGGTTACAGTACAATGCATACAAAATATATGTGCTTGTAATGTTTTTGTGTGTATGTTGGCTTATGTGTACCTAGTGTACATTCATTTACATCCTTGGTATTAACCAATTTCATGACTTTAATTGTTTTGTGTTTTTATTGATCATTACGCTGTTTACTGATTGTATTTTCAACTAATGTATTTTTTTTGGTTTCTGTACTAGAATGGTAACCCGATCCTGTGGAGACATTTGACTAACTTGGTGGTGGAAGACAGAGCCAGGGATATACATTTACTCCATAAACTTGGATACGAACATATCAGCCTGACTTCATTCTCAGTTATGAGAGTAAACCTAGCTGCACAGGTATGTTTCATGTTGATGTGCTGTTACGTATGGAAAATTGATAGGAACAGAACTTACTACTTACCATGTGAAATATTGTAATGCAACACACAGTCACTCCACAAAAATGTGGAGTGACTGTACAACATCATTAATAGACTTATGAACTCAGTTGTATTTCACAATACAATGTTGGACAATGGACTCAATAGTGGAAACAGGAAGGCAGTAAAACAGATCTGCATCATGCTGTTGGTAACATTTCTACTTTTATTAAAATTGCAGGTTTTGAGTGAAACTGTGGCAAATGCTATTGAAGCCTTTGGTCCCCCTGAAGCCACAGAAACTGCCAAATTTGTTCGTATATGGACAAATTTTTTGATTGCTTGAATGTGCGGAACAGGGGAGAACATGTACAGAAACGGAAGCCAAACCTTGCACCCTACACTGATGTGAATGATCCAAGACTTGAGGTGAGTTATGAATATAAGTTTTCATTAGAAAGATGTAAAAGAATTGTGATGTCTATTGGTGCACTGATCCCCTCTGGTTTTGCTGATCCGATAAGTAATGTCACACCAACCCTGATAGAAATTGTAAGGCCACCTCCATGTATCATGGTTAAATTTAGTGTACCGTGGTTCACTGTTCTCAAGTTTGACTGTACCATGTACAATTCACAACAGAAGTCATAAGAAGAAAGTTGATTTTGTTACTGGACAGCAACAGTCATTGTCTTCAGTTTGTCTAAAATTGGAGTGGTCTTTTCTGGTAGTGTGTTTAGTTTTTAGCGTAAATGACAGTGTGATAAATTATCACTTTTTGTTGGTTCCTTCATCTAACAAACTCTCCCCCTTTTTTAATTACAGTGGTTGCAAAATGACTTTTTAGGTTATTTTGCGAAATGGGAAGCAGCTGTTAGGACAAGGCCGGAGAATACACCAAATCACAGAGAGATCGAATGATGCTCAGTTGGCAAACTTTGGAAGGTTTAAGGATGACAGGTATGTACAGCTTCTATAACTTCAAACATTTAGTTTGATATGCACATTTATACTGACTAGGCTGCTGTTCCACACCTTAAAATCATATTGGAATACCAATCATTCAGCTTGCCAACAATATTTAGCATGTGTAATTTTCTTACAATTGACATGTCTTACAAGACTTGTGTTGTGAACAGCAATTCCATACTTTGCAATTGTTACTCCACTGAAAAGACCATTATTACATACACTGACTGTGTTGACAAGCAGATCAATTGGTATTTCAAAACTCATTATAAAATAGCCCAGTCAGTTACAAACACAATATACTATGAGTCAAGTACACAAATGGATGTCTTCCTGTATAAATTCTCACACTTTTACAGAATTGCAGTGTCTGTGGCAACCTTCAACAGGAAATTTGAGTCACTATATTTTGCAGACAACAGAAGAGAAATGGTGGTTGACACTTGGCTCATTATTGAATTTTTTACATTCTCTCTCTCTCTCTTGCAGTAAATTCCTTTGTTGAAATAACGAAATATCTACTAAGGCATGGAGTTGAGTATGTGCTGAGTGAGAAACTCCGGGATCCATGGGAAGCCCACTTCAGTAAGCACAGACATCGTGGCGGAGCCAATAATGACCCCACAGTTCAGGCATTTGGGAACCAGGAAAATGCAATACGGTTACAACGATCACATCATCTGCAGAGCATCACTGGCAATACTGGACGTTATAGGCGGCAGAGAGAGGAAGTGATTGACAACACACCACTACCAAAGAGACCGAGAACAAGTAATCAATGAAAGACCACATATCCAAAGAAAGGAATAGACAGAATGTTTCATTTCAACAGTTCAAATCATAGTAATTTATTGAAAACATTGAAATAACTTACAAACAAACTGAAATAACTTACAATGTACATTCATGTAGTGTAAATGATGCTTGTTGAAAATGGTAGTAAAGCTGTCTTTACTATAGCTGTAGGAACTGCAGAAAATTACTTGTAAATGTAATGTTGCAATGAGTTGTAAGAGCTGCAGAAAATTACTTGTAAATGTAATGTCATGTTGCAATGAGTTGTAAATATCCCCTCTGAGCAATTTATTTTTTCCATCAAGCAGAGAAACCATTTGAGATACACTTAAGCATACAATTAGTTATTTCCAGAAGAAATTTCCTATCTGAATATGACTGTGTACATAGATTGCTTGGCAGAAATGAATCACACTAATCATCTCAGACAATCACTCAACTAGGTTGCATTGAGACTACTTCAAAGATTGTCTCAATCCTTTAGAACCCTTGATATGCATCTTTTTCTTTGACTTAAACACCTCAACAATGCTCCTACTAAAAGAAAAGCACCGAACTTGCACATAAAGGTGTACCAGCATTGTGACAAGTGTAGCTGATACATCATCACTTTCAGCATTTCTAGCAATGCTAGACCATAGTGAATTTACTTTTGTGTCTGAGAGAACGTCATCGATTACCGGTTGACAAATGTTCTTGTACTGGGATGAACGACTAATGTTGTCAGTATTGAGATGGTGTTTGCATATTAGTTCAACTTCTACGAAAAAAGTAAAAGCCAAATCAGTGACGTGGAGTCCTGTTTATTCAACCATTCCTTAGACTTTGACATATCTTCACTACTGCCACGAGACTCTTCTTCCTGCATATCATCTAGTACTGAAATGTAATCACAGTCAGTGGTTTTCTTTTTCAAGCGACGCTTCAACTTGTATGGGATGTAACCCGCAAAATAACGGAGTGCTTTCTTCTCTTCATCTGTCAGATGCGTGCCTTTCGTATGTGTTGTTTAGGACCCATCAAATGCACAAAGTCCGGTCTTAACAATGGCCATAAGTTTGAATAAAAACATTCTGGTAAAGAGAAATATGCATTTGTCATCATATTTCCCATCGATGAATGTCTTGAAGTACTTTGAAAGTTGCTGTGTGATGTCTTCATCCACCCAGAAGTTGAAAAATGTGTGCCACACCTCTTCCATATGGCTGGAAAATAGTTTCATGCTTTCCCCAGCAGTCGCCGTCTTCCATAGTTGCTGACACAGCAGTTCCATAATGCAGTTGTCCATGAATTTGTCACCCTTCAATTTTGCTGCAATCACATTCCCTATTGCTGCAATTTCATTGCCAAAGACACTGCCTTCAAAAGCCAGGTTGGGGTCTTGTCCAACCCCTTCACATGCGTTGGTTACATACGTTAGCATTTTCTCCTCTAGATTGCTGTACTTCATTGACGGGTGAAAGAGCCTATAAAGAATAAAATATTTGCTGTCAGTGACTATTTCTGTAGTTTTCTTGTATGGAGTGACTGCTCAAGGTGGCATGATAGGTTTGTGACAACATAATTTTACACAAAAACTTCACAAATAGTACATTGAAACCAAAGACATGGATACTACTGGAAAGCCTTTCTAAGAGTTCTATTTCTTTCTACCATCGAAAGTGAATTTTTGTTTTGGGGTCTGAAATCGCCTGATTTGGTAAAATTAACCTAAAATACATTAAATTCAACATGTTTATTATCTGCAAGAATGTGTGGGCCTTACTTTTTTTTAAAACTCCCTGGTTTTAGTTATACACTGATTACACTATTTAAATAGTGATAACATTTTAAAGAAAAGAAAAAATATTCTGAGCCCATCTGTTCAATCACAGTCCTACAAAAGTGACTGGTTCAATTATCACCTGTGAGAATTCTGAGAAAATGGCTGTTTGGGACCATCTGTTTGTTACTCACAGTGAAAATAATCAGCTGTTAAAATGTGGTGGACTCTGTTGGTCCATTGATGACGTGCTCTTTTGAAAGGAGTGCTTTATATCAGTATCATATTCCATTCATTTCAATGTTGCATCAATTTGACAACAGTTATAAAGTGAAACTCCACACTTTACTCAAGTTGAAGATTACATTACACATGTTAAGCATTATTGTTATCAACATCACAGTCACTTTTGTGGAGTGACTGTGTCTTGTGGAGTGACTGTGTCTACATGTTCTTGAAAAAATGAACAATGGAGGTGAAGTAAGCTTAAAAACCCACCTGGTTGCTTTCTTTTATGTGAAACTGCAGTAATCTGGTCACTGGAAACTGTTTGACCATCCCCTGGAGTGTCTGAAAAGTTTGACAGAATAAAGTAAGAATTGTAAATAACTACATGTGGCCACCTTGTCATAAATTGAATGAATCTCCTCAAAACAAAAATCACACTCGTGATTTCATGCTCAGCTTTCTCGGGCAAAATAGAAAGCAAAACATGGAAAAAAATGAATGAATGTCACACACTATTTGCACAGGAGAAGAGAGAGATTTTGTAATGTTTCTAAAAAATTTCATGAAGAGTTTATGCAAAGAACAAAGTAATGATTGTCAATTATTACATGTCATCTTGATAGTTTTGTAAAAGCAGATGTGTCACACACGAGGACGAAAATTTAAGGGTTTTGTAATAAATCTCATGTCATAAAAAGTTAAACGTTTATGCAAAGATTAAACGTTTAAAAGCAGAAATGAATCTGTTCACAACACAGGGAAATACCCACGTTTTGAAATGCTTCCTGATGAAGAACAGTCTTCTTCCAACGGCTGCCTGTATTGAGAAACTGAAACAAAACATGTATTTTAGTTGTTGCCATTCACAGAATTCATTGACAATGGCACTGTGATAAGGCAACAGTCGACAGCTGACACACATCCGGTGTGACCTTGGCACAGTCCGTTTTGTATCCTACTTTTTAACTGAAATCGCCTTTTGAAATGGACTTAAAAACATACTCCGAAGTTTGCTTTAAAAAACGTACAGAGAAATTCTCAATGTTACGAATCTATTTTTTGTTGAACTTGAATCTCGATGCTCGACATGACAGAATCGACGATCACTCATAGTGGACTGCTCAAGGCGCCAGATGTACAACTGCTCTAAAACGCATGAAGCCACAACGAAAAAGACATTACATAAAATACGAAATTACCTTTCACGTCTCGCATCTCGTGCACATTCTTCATGTGACCTCTAAAACCACTGACACTTTTATATTTCTTCGAACAGAAGGAACACGCGTAGCTATGAGCAGCTGGCTTGATAGTGCTCGTTTGTGAGGGTACTTGTTGTACTGCTTGCGCCGATCTCTTCTCGGGTTCCATGCCACCTTCCTCCATGATTGAATCCCAATCAATGTCAGAATCATCAAAATCGAGAAAATCAACATCGTTTGAGTTTGACATCGCCCCAAAACAACTAACTCTACCGGGGTGATCGCTGAACGGGTCGCTGAAGTCCTTCACACGGGGACGACGTTGTTTATAAACACGGTGGAAATTTTCAGTGACCGTGTCATTGAGCATGCGTAGAAGGAAAACACAAAGTATTCTGGGAGAAATGACGTCATTACATATGCTAATTTCGGACGATGTGTAAACGTAACTGTCAGTAGAACGGTGATAATCCTAATCGGGAAAATAAACATTCGTATTTGGCGAAACACGCACTACAACAAAAAGAGCTTAGCGTTTCTTGACCGTTTTGTGGAGGGACTGTGAAAATACAAATGAAGTGTAACTTGTTTGACATATAGGGAAAAAAAACTTATTGCTACTTCTGAAATATGTGAAACGCTGCTACATTTATGCTGATATATGTAGTAGCTACCTTATGAGCTGCTAACGAGGTATTTGTTTAGGGCGATAAGCCCCCCGCGTTGGCGATTGGCAGAACAAATTAATGAAGGGGATTAGGGAGGGCAATTAACAGATATAGACTGTTTTCTTTGAAATACTATACACAGATAGCTAGGGTAAAGTAATAGGCACACACTAGACACAGGTAAGGCTTGTATAATGAAAAAAAGTTTAATACAAGACATTTATTGATCATATTCATAATTTCTAGACGAATATTGCTCGCCGGACCTGTGCTGCAAGCAGTGCCCAGAGTTGCCGCCAGCGGCATTTGGTATCATGTAAATGCGCATGCGCCTATCAATGAGCAGCACTGTCGCAAGCAGTGCCAAGAGTTGTCGCCAGCGATTTTGGTACAACTTAGTGCGCATGCGTTTACTAATGAACAAACCACTGTTGTAGGCACCGCTTGAATAGACTGGAGTTGTCGCCAGCGGCATCGAGTACGATCAAAGTGCGCAGGCGCTCCCAAATGAACAGCGCTGCCGCTACCTTGCCAGTGAGCCAGCTGTATTTGTAGGTGTCGGGTGATAAGTTGTAGGTGTCGGGTGATATTCTACAGTTGTCGGCTCTGGAGTTGTCGGTGCCGGTCAAAATTTTGTTGTTGTCGCCAGTTGTACTGCCAGATTTGTGTAACAGTTGTCGCCGCTGCATTCCTCTGTAATTTTACATTGGTTTGACTGTTGTCGCCGGGGGTCCCAAACGGCTTTCCATAGTATAATGTAAATGCGCATGCGCCTACCAATAAGCAGCACTGTCGCCGCCGCTGCAAGCAGTGCCCAGAGTTGTCGCCAGCGGATTTTGGTACAACTTAGTGCGCATGCGTTTACTAATGAACAAACCACTGTTGTAGGCGCCGCTTGAATTGACTGGAGTTGTCGCCAGCGGCATCGAGTACAGGCGCTTCCAAATGAACAGCGCTGCCGCTGCCGGGCCAGTGAGCTGGCTGTAGTTGTAGGTGTCGGCTTTTAAGTTGTAGGTGTCAGGTGATAACTTGTAGGTGTCGGGTGATACGTTATGGAAAGCCGTTCGGGACCCCCGGCGACAACAGTCAAACCAATGCAAAATTACATAGGAATGCAGCGGCGACAACTGTTACACAAATCTGGCTGTACAACTGGCGACAACAACAAAATTTTGACCGGCACCGACAACTCCAGAGCCGACAACTGTAGAATATCACCCGACACCTACAACTTAAAAGCCGACACCTACAACTACAGCTAGCTCACTGGCCCGGCAGCGGCAGCGCTGTTCATTTGGAAGCGCCTGCGCACTTTGATTGTACTCGATGCCGCTGGCGACAACTCTGGTCAATTCAGCGGCGCCTACAACAGTGGTTTGTTCATTACTAAACGCATGCGCACTAAGTTGTACCAAAATCCGCTGGCGACAACTCCACTGCTTGCAGCGGCGGCGACCGGCGACAGTGCTGCTCATTGGTAGGCGCATGCGCATTTACATTATACCAAATGCCGCTGGCGGCAACTCTGGGCACTGCTTGCGGCGGCGGCGACGGTGGTGCTCACTACCAAACGCATGCGCATTTAGATTATACACAAGACCTACCAGTCCAGTCTGACAGTGCTGTTAATTTTTAATTGTCAGTAATGCAGTTTTAATGCCTGTTTGTCGCTTCCTTTTAAGGTCTATCGGGAATATTATTAGCCTAGATTGCTTTACCGTCCGCTTGCCTCCGTACCTCCGTCCCGGGACGGAGGTACGGAGGCAAGCGGACGGTTAAAGCAATCTAGGCTAGAATATTATGAACTGTCACATGTATACTATTCTCTCTCTCTCTCTCTCCTCTCTCTCTCTCTCTCTCTCTCTCTCTCTCTCTCTCTCTCTCTCTCTCTCTCTCTCTCTTACTCTCTCTCTCTCTCTCTTTGTGGTCCTTTTGATCTATAGTAAGATTGGTTGTTTAACCTTTATTGTAATTTATATATCAGATCCCATAAGGGGATACGATTTCAATAAAGATTTTACTTGATAAACTGTCGTTGCAGTCCGGACGCAATAGCTGAAAACAAAGTTAAACATATAAGAAAATGAGAGCAACTTTACACATCGTTTTCTACCTTTGATAGTGATGCGGTATATTGAATCGATCAATGTGGTTTAATGATATGGAGAAACATGACGAGACACCGGTGAATAGTGCTTTGACCCTGGTCTTGTGATCTGGGTCCCCGTGAAAAGCCAGTAAGGTGCGGAAATGTGTTTTATCGTTTTTAGAAAGTTTAGCTAGAAGTTTAGAAAGCTAAATTAGAATTGTCTAAATCTAAATCTAAACTCCAGCTAAATTAGAAAGTTTAGAACGCTTTTTAGATCGGGCTAAATATCATAATTATCAGATATATCGCTGGAAAAAAATTTGTACTCCTCAGAGCCGAGCTAAACTCCAGCTAAATTAGAAAGTTTAGAACGCTATTTAGATTGGGCTAAATATCGTAATTATCGGATATATCACAGGGAAAAAATTGGACTCTTCAGAGCCGAGCTAAACTCCAGCTAAATTAGAAAGTTTAGAACGCTTTCTAGATCGGCTAAATATCGTAACTTAGCTGTGTTTAGCTGTGTTTTATCGTGTTTAGCTTATTTAGCTCCCATTGACAATACACAGAGTTTAGAACAGGAACAGGGCGAGAGACATAATTCCGCACCTAACTCGGAAAAGAACCGGTTATGTGTTAGAGTGATTCGTCTCACTTAATGGTGTTTCGGAACCAGAGTGCGGTTCCTTCATAAGTCGCTCGAATTGTTTTGTTTTCCCACATGTTAATTTGATAGTAACGATTGTTCATCAAATAGAGATGTTATGTTGTGGTCTGAACTTTGAGTGGTTTGTGGGTCAGACCGTTCGTGTTTATTTTTATCCTCGTGCTTGATTTGTGCCTGAACGAGGATGTCTTTTATGTTTTTATTCCTTTTGTATGCTATGATAGGTTTTTCTGGAAAAACTTTGGCCAGTGTTTGATCGGCTTCTATTGATTTCCATTTTTTTATTAGAGATTGTTTGATTTGACTGGTTTTGATGAATGGACTGAAGGTCGTTGTGTAAACCAGTTTTGTTCTTATGTCATTCCCCTTGTCTTTATCGGTGAGGTATAGTTGACGATTTGTGAGATTAACATCTTTCTTGATATGAGATATATCTTTTTTCTATAATCTCGTTGTTGAAGTTTGTGTGTGAAAAAATTGACCTTTTCAATGAAGTCCATGTTGTTGTTGCATGTGCCAGCATATCGGAGAAGTTCGACTCTAATGAAGCCTTTGAAAGTGCCGCTCGGGTGACACGAATTTCCCAATAAGTATTGGAACGTGTCGGTTGGTTTTGTGTTGGTTTTGAAGTCGAGCCTTCTCTCTCGATTGTATCTCTAACCTTTAAAGACCGTTAAGTCGAGGTATGAGACTTTGTCGATAGAATAATCTGTCGTATTCACAATTGCTATCCCTCTTCCTTTATCGAAGGGCTGTACAGTGATTTGTTTGTTTTTCAATGGACAGATTGTTCAGAGCAGTTTTCTCAGCTCTAGTCATGTTGACTTTGATATGGGTTCTGAAAGGAATTTCCGCTATCTCAATTTTTGTTGCTTCGAGATAATTCTCCAGTTTCTGATTATCCGTCGTTCGTGGTGTCCACGTGGATTTATCTTTGAACGGATGTCTGTTAGATTGTTTGTTTCTCATAATGTAACGCAATCTCATGATGCGAATAAATTTGTTCATGTCACGAACAAGAGTTTTTCTGTTCGGGCATTTTGGAGTGGGAATAAATTTCAAGCCTTTGCCTAATGCTTTGATTTCAACATTTGTTAAAGTTTGATTTGAAAGGTGTTTAATGAATCTGAGATTCTTTCTCAGTTCTTTGTTTTGTTTGACCTTTCGGTTGTTTTAACGGGCAATGTGTCGTTTTTTACGATTCTGGCTTCTCGCTTGTTTTGATTGAGAAGCCTTATTTCGTTTGTTGAATTTTCTGTTCGCTTTTTCATGTTTAGATGTGTGCAGTGGCGGACACATGGTTGAGTTTAACGGTAGTTCTCTTTTTGGAGGATGTGGTGGCCTTGAAAAAGGCCGGGTGGTTTTGTTAGAAAAGAATCTTTATTTCTTCTTGCCTTTGGAAGCTACTTGGCTTGGTTTTTTGCAACTTCCGTGAATTTTGTGAAAAGCTCCTTTGCCTTTCAAGCTTGCAAGTTCTACACTCTGAGTCTCGTGTTAGGTCAAAGGTTACATCGATATCGGTGAACGTCATAACGACGCTACGTGGCAGTAAAAGCGACCATCTTTATCCTCCATAGTGTCAGCTCCACACGCATCCGTATATATTTGGCCGCCATTTATACTGCTTTCTCTCATTTTAAAATGAAATCGTTGACGTTTCGTACAGCAACGAGTACACATCTTTGACCCTGACTTTAAATACATGGCGGTGTACACGGGCGGTACCATATCACTTGTCCTGGCGACCACTCTCACCTTTCTTGTAGACTCAGGGTCGTCGCCGGCAGCATTTGGTAATTACGGCCTCAGGGACCGTAAAAAAATTTCGTAAGGAACAGCGTTTCACGTTCATATCATCTTTGTTGTCGCCAGCGGTATTGGTATAAGCTAAATGCGCATGCGCCTACCAATGAGCAGCACTGTCGCCGCCGCTGCAAGCAGTGCCCAGAGTTGTCGCCAGCGGATTTTGGTACAACTTAGTGCGCATGCGTTTAGTAATGAACAAACCACTGTTGTAGGCGCCGCTTGAATTGACCAGAGTTGTCGCCAGCGGCATCGAGTACAATCAAAGTGCGCAGGCGCTTCCAAATGAACAGCGCTGCCGCTGCCGGGCCAGTGAGCTAGCTGTAGTTGTAGGTGTCGGCTTTTAAGTTGTAGGTGTCGGGTGTTAAGTTGTAGGTGTCGGGTGATATTCTACAGTTGTCGGCTCTGGAGTTGTCGGTGCCGGTCAAAATTTTGTTGTTGTCGCCAGTTGTACTGCCAGATTTGTGTAACAGTTGTCGCCGCTGCATTCCTATGTAATTTTGCATTGGTTTGACTGTTGTCGCCGGGGGTCCCGAACGGCTTTCCATAGTTATTCTACAGTTGTCGGCTCTGGAGTTGTCGGTGCCGGTCAAAATTTTGTTGTTGTCGCCAGTTGTACTGCCAGATTTGTGTAACAGTTGTCGCCGCTGCATTCCTATGTAATTTTGCATTGGTTTGACTGTTGTCGCCGGGGGTCCCGAACGGCTTTCCATAGTATCATGTAAATGCGCATGCGCCTACCAACGAGCAGCACTGTCGCCGCCGCTGCAAGCAGTGCCAAGAGTTGTCGCCAGCGGATTTTGGTACAACTTAGTGCGCATGCGTTTACTAATGAACAAACCACTGTTGTAGGCGCCGCTTGCTGGAGTTGTCGCCAGCGGCATCGAGTACAATCAAAGTGCGCAGGCGCTTCCAAATGAACAGCGCTGCCGCTGCCGGGCCAGTGAGCCAGCTGTAGTTGTAGGTGTCGGCTTTTAAGTTGTAGGTGTCGGGTGATAAGTTGTAGGTGTCGGGTGATAATCTACAGTTGTCGGCTCTGGAGTTGTCGGTGCCGGTCAAATTTTTGTTGTTGTCGCCAGTTGTACTGCCAGATTTGTGTAACAGTTGTCGCCGCTCCCCTAGTATATGTACTATGTATTGTATAGAGAGAGACGGAGGCCGTTGTTCACTAGTCTCAAGCACAGGCTCTTGAGTCAATCATGGATGTAAAAAATAGATGTAAAAAATAGAAGGATACAGGACACTCCTTTGATCCTTTGTTCAAGGGATAGTTGCCGCCGATTCGTTATCTCGTAATCCGTAATGGGATTAGCGTGTTATTAGTCCCCACGGACACCGTCCGGGGGGACTTATAGGTTTGGTCATGTCCGTGCGTGCGTCCGTGCGTCCGTCCGTTCACGCAGATATCTCAGAGATGCAAGGAGCGATTTCATTCAAACTTGGTACAAGGATTACTTCATATGTCATACAGATGCACGTCGATTTGTTTTGTGATATGATCCAATATGGCCGCCAGGCGGCCATTTTATTACGATATTTTCATGTACAGAGCCATAACTCAGACATGTTTCAACCGATTTTATTCAAAGTTGGTACAAGGACATTGACAGTGTCATAGATATGCACGTCGATTTGTTTTGTGATACGATCCAATATGGCCGCCAGGCGGCCATTTTATTACGATTTTTTCATGTACAGAGCCATAACTCTGACATGTTTCAACTGATTTTATTCAAAGTTGGTACAAGGACATTAACCAATGTCATAGATATGCAAGTCTATTTGTTTTGTGATACGATCCAGTATAGCCGCCTGGCGGCCATTTTATTACGATTTTTTCATGTACAGAGCCATACCTCTGACATGTTTCAACCGATTTTATTCAAAGTTGGTACAAGGACATTGACCAATGTCATAGATATGCATGTCAATTTGTTTTGTGATATGATCCTATATGGCCGCCAGGCGGCCATTTTATTACGATTTTTTCATGTACAGAGCCATAACTCAGACATGTTTCAACCGATTTTATTCAAAGTTGGTACAAGGACATTGACCAATGTCATAGATATGCATGTCAATTTGTTTTGTGATACGATCCTATATGGCCGCCAGGCGGCCATTTTATTACAATTTTTTCATGTACAGAGCCATAACTCAGACATGTTTCAACCAATTTTATTCAAAGTTGGTACAAGGACATTGACCAATGTCATAGATATGCATGTCGATTTGTTTTGTGATACGATCCAATATGGCCGCCTGGCGGCCATTTTATTACAATTTTTCATGTATAGAGCCAAAACTCAGGCATATCTCAACCGATTTTATTCCAAGTTGGTACAAGGACATTGACCTATGTCATACATATGTACGTCTATTTGGTTTGTGATACGATCCAATATGGCCGCTAGGCAGCCATTTTATTACGATGTTTTCATGTACAGAGCCGTAATACTCAGACATGTATCAAGCGAATTTATTCAAAGTTGGTACAAGGAGATTGACTACTGTCATACATATGCATGTCAATTTGTTATGTGATACGATCCAATATGGCTGCCGTGCGGCCATTTTGTTACGATTTTTTCATGTACAGAGCCATAATACTCAGGCATATCTCAAACGATTTTATTCAAAGTTGGTACAAGGACATTAACCTATGTCATACATATGTAGGTCTTTTTTGTATGTAGGTCATTCTTGGCCATTGAGCGCTATCTGTATCAAAGTATTTTTATCACAGACCTAATTAATGAAGAGGACTATATCCTCTCTGAGGACATGTAATCAAAGTACCCATTAACAAGTGGGGACTGTGTCATCAACGATGACTTGTTTTATTCATAGCGTGCCTTCGGGTTGTCATCGGTAAACGTCGAGTCTTTCCGTGCATTACCACAGACAGCGTAAAAATAGCGTCTTTCGTGCCAGTAATGTTATTGTAGCAATACTACGACATTTTTCTATCTTAACGATGATATGCAGCTCATCGAGGAGGAAAACAATCGACTACATAGCTCCTGGCTCACTTTCTGTCTCCTGTAAACACGGTATAACAAGAACTGCGCATGTGTAATAACCTTTCCCCTTCTTGAACAATGCGTCAACCCGTGCAGAATGGTGACGCGACGCAATGAACTTCGGCGAAAAAATCACCAGGGAATTTTCGGCCAGGTACTCTGATCGATAAACATGACCAGATCGGAAAGTCTATATATATGACTTTAGTTTTGGCGTAACAGTTCTTTCAGCAGTGTCTTTGAACGTCTGGAAAAGTGACTTCAAACGGGTGAACCATGGCCTGAACGACGAACGCATTTGCACGCAATCCTATGGGGACGAACTATCGGCTTACCGCAAATATAGCCCATATTTAGAATACGATAACTTCAACGGCCAGGCGAACCAGCACTTAGGACAAACATTTTTTAAGCGTTCATACCTTGAACCTTCTAATTAAGAAAAAATCAGACTCCGCGGTTAGATACTTTGTAAGTTAGAGTAATTTTACGATCAGGGGACTTTATCCAAGTCGGTTCCAAAGAATAGTCATAACTTGGTCAAATATGCGTCGATTTTCTCAGTCTTTGGTTTGTTTGAGCTCTGTTCAGTCTGGGCATTCAACACAAGCAATTTCACAAGTTTGAAAGTTTTTTTTATGAATTTGGCAACAATAATTTGATGTACATGATATTGTGAGTGAAGTGGGTGTGTCCGAGCCGTCCTGATCGCGGCAACCATGCCACAACTTCAAAGACCAGCGTAGACAAAGAAATAACAATAGGTGTGAAAGGGATTATGGGCTGTCCTGTATCCTTCTATTTTTTACATCTATTTTTACATCCATGAGTCAATGCAGGCGAAACGCTAGCCGCCACTGATACAATAAAAATCAAAAGGTGTGTAACAGCGGCAGCCATGCACGGAGCCCGAGTAAATTTCAACAGACGGTTTCGCCCTCTTTTATCTCAAATACAACTTGCTTATTGGGGTCGATCGATGCTCCAGTTCATCAACTTCATGAAAAATCACACCAATATCCAAAATCTCTCTGTTAAGTCCATGAAAAAGCTGTGTTTTCGGAGCAGTGTCAGCTAGGAAACGCTGATATCATACATGACCTACATTGACCTATCACGAAATGTTCTGATTGGTTGTTACTTTTAAGGGATACGTCATCCGTTTCAGGGGGTGCTACACTCGAGAGATTTAGTTACACGTAAGTACGTTCGATCAGTATCCGTAACGTCTTTGTCATGCAGTGTGCGAAACTCATGCAAAATCTATACTGGCCCAGCGGGCCAGTAACTTTAAAAATCACTGGCCCTGAAGGAAATCAACTGGTCCGATCATCAGGTCAAATCCAAATATAGTGGAGATATATACCTGCGCTCAGTCTAGGGGCCAAGAATATGATGGGATTGAAAAATAAATAAAGACACCACTTCAAAATCCTAACATCAAACTGTTTTTTTATGCCTTTTAATTCTTTATTCTTTTTTAATTCTTCAAATGAAGATGACTATCAAAACCGAAAGTTGGGGCAACTGATCTCAGTGTTGAAAAACATGAAATCAGTAAAAGGTTAAGCACTACACATAAACGTTTTCATTTCCTAAAATAGCCTTTCACAACAAATATTTCTAACATTGAGAAAAAGAGCACAAGCGTGGGCTTGAAACACGTCCCAACACAGAAATGCTAAGCATCCAGAACTCCGATCAGGGATGGGTAAGTTTTGGCAGCACAAACGCCGGATCACACACAAATGGAGTCAATACAACACTTGACTCACGATTCTGACTTCTCCCTTTTGAGGGACTCATCATTAAAGTCAATGAAGGGAATACAAAAAATTAGGTCAACTGATAAAGAGAAATAATACTGAAATGTCCAAACCCACGTTAAAAGACAAATCACAAATTTAAAATGTAAGCGTAATCTTTACAGTGACCAACTTGAGGCAAATGGCCATCAAGGTCAATGAAGACGGTACCATGCACAATGTTTAAATATCGGACTTTACTTTTTACTATCGGCGTTTGACGTCCGACATGTATCCGTCATCGTAACGATCTATATATCTGGTCTAAAATCGATACTAGACAATACAAGAATGACTTGCCTCTTGTCGCTGCACGACGGGTTTGAGAAATTGCCTATATTTTACCCCAGGCTGATACATATCGGCGATTTTAGGACTCTTTATAGCTAGGCAATTCTGGAATGACTGTGAAATCAAAGATGTTACTCGATATTTATCGGCGATTGGGACCCCAATGTCGTCACCAGAATGACTCATCTCGTGTCTCGGGCACGTGTGGTCTATTTAAAATCACCGATGTTTATCGGCGATTTCGGGACAAACGTCCGATATATATGTTGGAGATTTGCATTGCCACCTCACAGATCTTGCCAAGCCCGACTTCATCATTGCGGCATCAACTTCGATACTATACTTGTCAAATCGGGGTAAATAATCGATGTATATCTGGGAGATCAAAACCTTACAGATTTGGCCCAGCGGTCTAGCCAGGCCCGACTTCGATAGTCCGACTTTAATTATACGATTATTAGACTTGTCTAAAAGGTGGGTAAATATCCAATATATATGGAGGTTTCACCATCTTATAAATCTGACCTTAGTTTTAGTCAAGGGTCTACGATCTGACCAAACAATTCTAATTTCGATATTGTGATGCCCAGTAGCTGCAAATATCCGATATCATATAATGTTGAAGTGTCATCGAAATCCAGTTTACCTCGACACATGCAACTCGATCGATACGCTAATTATTCTTTATGATCACGACGAGATCTCCACCCTAACACATGTAACGTCTTTCGCTTTGATGCAGTACCGTATCTTTGAATATTTTGTCAGGTATTTAGCTCAGCAAAACATTCTGGTAAACTTCTGTACAATAGGAAAAGCTACTGGCCCGTCTTTAGGAACAGCAGGACATATTTCAAGAGTTACTGGTACGTCCGGCATGGAAACTGCTGGTCTCCGACCATCGGGTTAGCGTGAATTCCGCACGCTGTTGTCATGTGATAACCAGACGTTGCGTGCGTGTGGAGCAGTAGTTTGTAACGTCGAATGACACTTTTACACGTGGTCATAATTACTAATAGTATTTTTTTTATAGATTTTCTAATGATTTCCGCGAATTTTGACAAGCAACCTCGTAGAGTATCACTGTAAATTGGCAATTATCTTTGAGGCCAAAAAAAGAAAATAAATTGTGCTGTTCTGTTCAGATAACATGGTTTTCAAAAATAGGTAGGTACGTCGGCAGGATTTTTTTTTTCTTTTTACAAATATTATTATTTTTAAATATGCATTGTTCAGGGGTTCAGGGCGCTCAAACACTGGCCATAACATTTCCAGATCAAAATGTACCATATAGGTATATAAAGGAAAAAACATAAGACACCCTCTTTCAAGCAAAAATCAAATGCCAAGTATCGAACGTGTGATTTTACGGATTTTTCATTGTTTTCTTTTTAGTTCCTTGTTTACGTAGCTCCAAAAAAATTAGGGTCGGCAGATAAAAAATAGAGTAGGTCGGGTTATCGGAACAGCACAATATTTTTTGTTTGACCTACGAATACTTCGTATTTGCAACAGTACAAGAAGTTCTTGCTATGAGTTCCTGATACGAACGAAATGTAGTATTCCACATTATATCTGACGCCGTCACAAAGATTTCTGTAAACCATGTAAATAATTTTATCTAATAAGAGAATCGGCAAGTTTAATTCGAGGGTACGACGAACTAAAGTAGTCCTCGCGTAGAGAAAATAATGTTTCTTAGAGCTTGCACGAATTTCGCTTGTTTCACATTGTACTACACATGATCAAAACGAAAACAAAATACTATAGCAGTAGCCTGTACAATATATGCTTCCACTCCGACTTGCATTAGGTGCAAACCCCCTGTAGGTATGGCAACAAGTCAGGAATGTTAAAGAAAATTTCATTCAAAGTAAGATAAGAAGTGAAAACATTAATGAGGAAAACTGTAAATCTTACTTACCAGTATGAATACGCTGCCATAGCGAAGCTTGTGGTGCGGACAAGTGAAAGTTAACCGATATTTTGAAATTACGTTCGTAAAACCGTCATCCAATCACAAGCTTCCCCTTGTGGGTCATGACAATTGACCCCAGTCAATGTGGGTCATGTATGATAACAGCCTTTCCTAGCTGACACTGCTCCGAAAACACAGCTTTTTCATGGACTTAACAGAGAGATTTTGGATATTGGTGTGATTTTTCATGAAGTTGATGACTGGAGCATCGATCGACCCCAATAAGCAAGTTGTATTTGAGATAAACAGTTCGTGTACACTCTAAAATAGGAGACGTTCAAAATATATCCCATAAACGCCCATGTGACTAAAATGAACCAATCACCGTGTCGATAACGTCATGCGGAACACCGCCGCCAACGTTGAGACGTACGTCTGTGGTCTGACACATGCGCATATCGCGACTGCTCGCTTCCGCCTATCGAGGAAAACAACAGAGTCGCAGCAACAGAATCATGGAACTTAAACATCGTAAAGTTCATGCCATGGACGGAAGACACTTTCATATGGTCTTCTAGACGTTTTTAGCTGAGGACGCACAATTGATGTAACCATCGGATGGCCAGTCATTTCATGTCTTCGTCCACAGTTCGATATAACGCCGGGAAAACAGACCTGTACGCAGGGCTTACGGCTGCAATACTAGTCAGGCGACCTGCGATCAACAATGCTTCCCGTTTTCAAAACCGCGCACCGTTGCGCACCTATCCGTGGGACCCAAGTGTTAGGCATTATTAGAAAGCTGGTTTTCTTCCCTACGAATGATATAAGAAATAATTAAGTAAGCTAGAATTACAATCGCAAAACGCCCGCAAAAATTAGTCGACTATCAACGTTAAAATCGCGGGAAAGTGTGATGGCGATTTGCGTATTTCAATGACTAACTTCAAAATGATGTAAAGAGAAAAATCTCGCACGTACCACCCTCCAAAGCTGCCATTTTAAAGTGTAGACCATTTTGGAGATATTTTCATTCGAAAGACACCGAATATCTGTCAACTGCGGTTAAAAAACCCGCCGAAAGTTGCCAATTTGTTCGTTCCCGCAAAATCGTACGTTCACTTCCGCTTTTACAAATTTAAATATTCATGAGAAATTCCCTTCTGCCATTGGCCAATACAAAAGGTCATGACTTCAGCAAATGTCTCCTATTTAGAGTGTACACGAACTGATAAAAGAGGGCGAAACCGTCTGTTGAAATTTACTCGGGCTCCGTGCATGGCTGCCGCTGTTACACACCTTTTGATTTTTATTGTATCAGTGGCGGCTAGCGGTTCGCCTGCATGGACTCTAGAGCCTGTGGTCTCAAGCATGAGGAGAGAACTACTTTATTCTGCACATGCGCACTACAATAATACGTCACTACACGAATATATTAGCATATATTACACTGCTTCCCCTTTCAAAAGGGTTAATTGGGTGTCAGGAATTAAACAATCGTTGCTGCTCGTAAATATTGGAGATGCCATGAATGTAAAGCTAGAAAATGACAAACAGTTTAAAACTAATTTAATGTAAAAGTTAAACAGCTATTTGAAAAATGTGCATTTGAATTGATTCATGATGATACCAGACAAGGGCACCATAAAAATAAACTTCGCACATACAGAGAGTTGAAAAAAGATTCTCTCTCGAAAGCTACCTTCATATTATAAAAAACCCAGATCACAGGTCAGCCCTGTGCAAGTTACGCATTAGTGCACACATACTACACATAGAAACAGGTAGATATAGAAACCTTGATGTCATAGACAGAGCATGCCAATTTGCCAAAACAAACAAGTAGAAGATGAGATACATTTTCTTTTTCATTGCAAAGGATACACAAACATTAGGCATGATTTTTTCAGTAAACTAAACATTTATAAAACGCATTCAGAGGCACACAAGACCTTGTAAGCATCTTTTCAAGGACAGATAAAGCATCACTATGTGAATTGGGAAAATACATACATACATGTTTTAAACTCAGACAAGACAAAATGAAAAAGACAAAGTAAACTATTTATGAACCTTTAATATGTTGACCTCATGTATAGATATTTATATTTATATATATATTATATATACTCTTTCATTGTTGTTTTTGCAAAACCTTTATTGTACTTTATGATCAAGATCCCAACTGGGATACGATTTCAATAAAGGCTTACTTTACTTTACTTACTATGTAATTTTGCATTGGTTTGACTGTTGTCGCCGGGGGTCCCGAACGGCTTTCCATGCGTTTCTGATGCATACCACAGAGGTCATCGACGTGTGCCAGTGCAGTGTACACAAGCGGCTGATCATGTGATCGATGGTATACCGGCCGGGTCGAGCCGATACTGCCGGTAGCCACCAAAAACCCATAACTTTCTCTTTTGTTCCTTCTGATAGGCTCTTTTTCAGAATGTATTCTAACCTGGATGACTGGTCATCGATATTCGGAGATAAAACGGCACCGATGACGGATCTGTAATCACAGTCGCCTGTGGTCGATCTGCGTCTATGCGCCCAATAGACGTGTGTATTAAAGCTTGAGCAGGAATAAGTGCCCACGTCAATGGTATGCATAGACGCAGAGTGGAATAGACCACAGGCGACTGTGCTGTAACCTACGAAGGCATGAAATTTAGAACAGCGTAATGTTCCCGGTGCCTATGAACCCGGGCTATGAACACTTAGCACTCTGCCATTGCTAGTGCACGTGTTTAAGTCGTGAACTGGGTGAAAATCTCGTCACTGTCTCGTGGTATAAGCTTACTGTTGCTAGGTGTGGTTCATTGCGTAACACATCAAGCGACGGATACCACCAGCTGCAGATTAACAGTTCAGGACAAAGAGCGATAGCGAGCGAGTGATCTGGTCAAAATAGTTTTATACCTGTTTCTGAGGTGATTTATTGTAATTGTGTAAGAATATTTTATTGACCTTCAGGCGTGAAACAGAGAAAATTTTGATACAGACCTAGGCCTAATGGTGTGATATCATTAAGCTACCTTGACAAATTGAAAAAAAAACTGATTAGGGGCTGGAGGAATTCAGGGGGATTCGAAAATTTTGGTGGTAGTAGAGGGCGGACTTGAAAATTTTGCTCTACCTGTAAGGGGGCTGATTTTTTTGTTTTCTTTTACGTTGTACATTTTCCCAAATCCAAGTTTTTGTAGGTAATTTAATGAAAAATTAATACAACTTTTATGTCATCCTATTATTGTAATGATAGTTATAATTCCCCATCCAGTTTGTCAACAAAGCCTTCATATATAAATATGTATTTGGTGATAATTTAATTAGACTCCAGACTGACAGTCAGTTGTCAGTGATACAAATGCACGGTACACATACATAGGCTGTGATAGCAAGCTGAATACTGGACAATTCAACATTCTGTAGGGAGTAGAACAAGAACTCAGTTGTATAAACTGAACAAAAATATTGTCAAAATTATCAAAGTTAGTACAGCTACTCCCTGCGGCCAGTGTCACTTTCAGGTACCGCCCTGTACTGCAGTGTCACTGTCACTGCATACCTGAGCAGTGACAGAGATAGCTCTGACTCTGACGTACATTTAGTTGAAAAAGCGTTTGGTTCAAATGACACTCACGACAGTGAAACATACTTGTACACAAGATCAGGCCAGAGAGCAACACATGGAAGACCAGGAGACTTTAAAAGTTATCGGGCATTATTGAATTCTGCCATGAACATTCTCATCATAGTAAAACTTTTAACAGTAAAGACTAAATGAAAAAATATGTGACTATAAATGGAATTATTTATTTTTTAACCAAATTTGCCATTATTACACCCAAAATTTCAGTGATTAAAACATTTATTTGATGGAATATTTTAAGTAGCATCCAATTCATATAATTATGTCTTGTACCTTTGAAACAAACTGGTAGGCCACTGTGCTCGTTTTTTCTACAATATGGCCATTGGCCAGAATTCATAATTTGCCTACTATCTCATGATCGTCCTTTTTTTGTGCTTTTCGGTATGAGCAATTGACCTGGCCAGGGTTGGATTAACTTAAGTTAGCGTAGACTGATAAATCCAAAAGCTCACACTGATGTGATGCGTTAAAAATGAACCAATTGAAAAACTTGCCTTAGGAATGTGACTTTACACACTGCAATCCACGTGGCATTCAACATCTGCAAGCGGAACAGCGCGATTTCGGCGCACACATCCTTTACAAAATATGCAGACTTTGTGAGAGTTCGGGGGAATTTGAAAAAGTTAAGAGCATAGAGGGCGGTTGAAATATTAGGGTATTGAGGGGGGATCTGAAAAAAAAAGATTTCAATCGCGATTCCTCCAGACTCACCCCTCCCCAATCGTTATTGTGAACACATCTTTAGGCCTACAACCCTGCGCACGATGCGGTGTGGACCGGCGTTGTAGGACCCCGGGTGTCGGGGACGGGGCATACAAAAGGAGCACAAAGCATCGTACGCAGGGCTACAATAATAGGCCTATTTCGTCAAGTGCGTTGCGGACATCCTGTTGGGCACTGCACTGTATTGGCCGAACTTTAGCGACAACCTGCGCTGACGGAAGTCTAGATGACGTATGCCTCGCCTCTGTATTGCGTTTACAGTTCAAAGGTAACATTCAACATTCCAATGACAGCTCAATGGTCTTTTCAAGCCAGTCATGGTAGCATTTAATGAGGACGTCTAAGAAACACCGTAGGGCCATCCGGTACGAAAAGCCTTTCAGGGCCATGGTTTCTTTTGTATTTTCGTTTTAATGCGTTTTCTTTTATTTTGTGACTACTTGTATGCGACACTTCCCGTCTTTCAAGCAGTGCGTTTTCATTTGTTGTGTTACTATTTTTAGTAACTTTCGTTTCAGTGAGTTTTTTTTTTTGGTTTTTATTGTTGTATTTTTTAATATTCTATTATTTAAATTTCTTAAGTTTAATTTAATATGGTATTTTCCATTGTAAACCCTTCTCTTATTATTGTCACCAACGCTTTACAGAGTACAAGATAGAGAAGGGGAGAGTTTAAAAGTTCAACATAGGATAAAACAATAAAGTCCCTACGTTTTCTGACAAACCTCACACCTTCAAACCTTATTTACAAATCAACTTATGATTGAGATCATGTTGTATACTGTTGCCGATGGCCATCTGGTAGGTACATTACACTTATTTGTTTGAGAGAAACTAACTTCGTAACACTTCCCGTCTTTCAAGCAATGTGTCCCGCATTGAAATTCGTGTTCTATCGACATTATTTTAAAATTTAAAGAAAGCTACAATTCATGCATTTTAATAACTTGGAAAGTATCGGAAAAGACTAAAAAATCACATGCATTGCCAGCAATTCAAAGTTTAGATCGAGTTTTGAATGGCATATGATATACTGAAATGGCCATACTCTCAAACTCTGAAGAAAATAAGTACACTTCCTTACATCGTCATCATCACATCGCCATCCCATTATTACAAGTGTTATTGATTCTTATATTCAAACTGAAATAATTGTCTTGCAGATTAATTACGCATATTCATCATTGTTAGAGGCGGAGTAGGATAATCTCATTATCAGTTTCAGAGATTGACGGCTTAAATATTCCTTTCCTTTTCAGCTCGTGTTGCTCCCTTAACGAGCATAATAATAATAAAATATCACGCATCTCTTTCTCTCTCTCTCCCCCCGCCTCCCCACCTTTGTTGAACTACCGAAACTAACACAATTCAATTTCGTGAGCTTGGTTATGCAAAAAGATCAAATTTTAATCCCGTGTTTTAAGAAATGTAACCACATTGTCAACAAAACAATAACAAATAAAAGTCGACGTTTTTCAACAAACATGGATACGTACATAACAATGGCAACAAAGATTTAGTCGAGTTTTATTGCGTTCAGGATGTGAAAGAAAAAAGAACTGCCCCACGTATAGCCTTTGATGCCAACCTATAGTTTTTTTGTAACAATATTTCCGAACTCTGCTTTACTTCAGAACTGCCTCAGTAGCTGACGATAAAGTCAACACTAATTTAGTTAAAGTTTCTGCACTTTGCAAATAGCTGCGTATTCAGCATGAAGTGTCCATGTACAAAACTATACTTAGACAATATGTCGAACAAGGGATATTTAACGAAGTAGAGATGGAGAAATTCAGCGTCAAAATTTGGAAGAAGTAAGATTAAGACGTATCTCAAACATCACATTGGAGAGCTGTCCAATTTTTCCCTGAAAAGGCGTCCTTTTTCCCGGAATCACATCTGATGCTGCTTATATTCAGTACGTATGATTTTCAAACCAATACAAACAATTCTCAGCGCCTTTCTCATTGGTACATGACTTTCCTTTGTTGTTATATTTGAGGATTATACGTTTCCTTAGCTTGTTTGTCGGTTTTTGGAAATCATTCGAAGGGCTTTTATAAGTTGTGCATTGAAACCTTCGTTGGAATTATAATAAAAGAACCCATCGACTCGTGCTCTACACTGTGCATGTATATTTTGTACCAAACTGTTCCATTCTTACGAAACTACAGTGCAAAGTAAAGTGTAATATGTCGTTCCTAGACGCTACAGCATAGACCCTCGAGAAATTTTTCTCGAGGGTCTTTGGCTACAGTCCACCTCACAACATTAAATTTCCTGATGTGGCAAACGCCACAGTAGGGTAGGCGCAGTCGCACAAGTATTGCAACAAACCATCGTCCGCAGACTTCTGTCTGTTTGTTTTGTTTGTTTATTTGTTTGTTTTGACAAATTAATTCTTCAAGCCATTGTATCGATTGTATATCTTGTAAATCATCAGTGAGTCAGTTATCTCGTCCGGTGCGATCACCTTATCTGAGTGATATTCTTTTTCGCGCGTAAACTGTATTAAGCGACCGTTTATCATAAAAGCTGATGCCTGAGAAATGTAATTTATTCGTTTTAGTGCCCCCTCCTCTTCACAACCATACTCTCTAGTACGAAAGTGGTTTCGGCAAAAGAACAATTTGTTCTTGCGATTTTTGCGCGTGCAAAACATTTAAGGTCTGAACCCCCTCCCCCCCCCGGAGAAATTACGTTCCTCATGAACATGCGGCAGCTTTAATGGTCGTGTCAGTCGTGTACAGTATCAGCAGATCATCGTTTGTGACGTAATTCCGTTTGAAGTACCATTCGCTGCATCTCCTTGTTAATACTTACCTGGAGTAATTTCGACAGAGTACGTAGCATATAATTCACTGTCAACGCTAAAGTCCAGCCTTGAAATTAGCGAACAGGGGTCACATGACTTCATGCTTATCATGATTTTTTTCTTTGAGGTTAGCCTTATCACATATATACCATGTGATCACTGACCCGATGTTCATACCTTGAGGTGATTTCCGTTATATACCCCTATGTTATTATGAAAGTTGTCCATTCGCTTTCTGTGATATAAACGAGATACATATCAAGGCAAAATCCATTTCTGATATGCAGTTTTCATTGTATTGAATATTTTATCTTATATATAGCATACGTTTCATTGTGCTGTGCTTCGGATTAGCGTCGATTCACTAGTATATACGTCTGGCAATAATGCAAAACAACATGAAAAATATTCTTGTATATGGCGATAATGACACATACCGACTATAATAATATCGACTCGATTCACCAGATTGCTAAAAACAAGATCATTACATCGCAGTTTTAAATCCGTTTATTGTGGATCCAACTGGATTAACAGTGTCTGAACAATCTCTTATTCGACATAGGAATTACACAGAAGGTCACATGCACTTTTGGAAGTCAAGGAGCGGTCCTGGAACGGATCACCTGGGTCACGTGATGTGCACATTCATTGATATATTACATCATATCATGACATCGGTGTCTTTCTTCAACTTCAAGTGAAAGTCAGTATTGTTCAGAATCACGCTGAATACTATTGCCCATGAAAAACGCATTGAAAAGACGTTCAACTGAAAACTTAACATTGGACAGAAACTTACAGAGGTTTGTTGGAAATTGTCAAGAAATGTTGTACATTGTCAAGAAATGTCGCACAAATATAAAACTCTAAAACCAAAGGAGATTTCGCTTCCATGTCATTAATACCCATTAAACAAATACAGTATGAAGTAACAAGACGACTATTGCGACATGAATTCTAAGAAATGACACATATTGTTACTTCTGGAGTATATTCCTGATTATGATAATTTCAAAATGTACTTAAACCCAACACAAAGAAAAACATCTCAAAAATATAATCTGGCAGTCACATGTATAGTCACGCTCAGCATAACAATTAATAATTCTTTTTAAGAACACTGCCACGCCTCCTCCTTTCAAAATGTTTGCTCATAGATAATAGATAATAATATTTACCCTTCTTTATATATCAATTGAACAATTTATGATAAATAAAACACAGCCAAACTTAGCAAAACGTTATTTGTGAAATAGACAGAAACTTAGCTGCCATGGGCACTAATCGAGTTCAGCCTTATACTCAAAAATATATTGATCTTTGAGTTTGTATTTAAAATGGCAACTATTCGATGCTATCAAAAATATGAAATCACAATAAGTGCTGCAGCAAGGAAGAACAGACAGATGTGTTAAATTTTCCGGGGATCACAAATGATAAATAAACCAAAGAAGAGAAACATGCCGAGAAATTCTGACACACATCTTAAATGAGAACTACAACAAAAAGTAATAGTCAAAAACGAGAAAGTTACAAATCTAACAGATAATTTGTCGAGTTTTCGTTGAAATTTATCTCTTGTTGAAATAAATTCGATGCCTTCTGGAATATTTTTCCACAACGAAGTACCAGTAAATGTATACACATCAAGAATTTTAAGTTTCTTGAACAAAGAAGGTTATAATCACTATTATTATACCCCTACGTCTGTAATATAAAGACTTTCGTTGTGCGGTAAATTGCTGTATCAGATGATGCTGAGTACAATAACTTTAGGTGAAATTGTTTGACCTTTGACCTCATAACACCTTTACGTCACGTCAACATGAGGAAAAAAAAGAAGATTTTACATTTTTTACAAAAAATATACATTTAAACATTCGGTACTTAACAGAGAGTAAAGAATCCTCAATCCAAAACATGTGAGTACGGAGTGAAATTATGCAGCTGACACTGAAAGACAAATTGTTACAGGAAGACGATGACAATGATACCAATTTCTATCACAAATGTCCGATTACTGGACTGTTTGAAACAGTATTCTCCTCACGTTAATCCTTGGACCTTTGCTACATTGTAATCTGATGTTTGATTATAATGGAAAAAACATGGATTTGTGAAAACGTGCAGATACCGTGGGGTTAAAATTTGAACTACTCCGCTATGGCTCTCTATGATTATGAATTCACCGGAAGAGTTTATGAAGTACATGATTTTTGTAAATAATAGTTATTTTGTTTTAATCATCAAGCAGACGATTTCCAATTACAGGATGAGGTACCCATAACCCACTAACTAATTATGGAGCAATGAGGAGTAAAGTGCCTTGCTCAAGGGCACAACACCGTGCTAGATTTTCCGACTCCCCGTCCTCCGATAGTGAGTCCGTTACTCTGGACCTACCGGGTCTTGAACTCAACCCCCCCCCATCCTCCCACCCCTCATAGTGAGACCGGTACCCTAACTACTGCCGCACGTTGCCTAAAACACTAAACCACTGATTTTTTGAAAAGTGATGCATGTTCCTTGCAGAGGTACATCACATGGTCGCCTTGGATGACTCGGTGTAGATGGGGCAACTGAATCATCCCTTTGCTGTCTTCGAACAGTTGTGTGAATTCGAAAGTATTGAGGTTTGGACGGGATCTTGCAAGATTGCCTATGCCTTCCGTTGTCACCGACTTTTCAATCTCTCCTGAGTCACTCAACCTCCTAAGAAATTGCCGTACATTTGTCTCATAAGTTTTGAATTTCTCATTCAACTTGACAGTGTTGTCCCGTGACTTATAACCCGGATGCTTAAGAAAGTGGTAGCTGTTGGGGCACTCACACAAGAAGTGCAGGACGTGGTCTTGTTTTAGGAGTGAACTCGAAGTTGAAACGATAAAAAGTCGTGGGTATTCTGTTAAAGCGTTGGTCGGAGGAGGATGATACGAGGCTCGGCGATCTTTTTTCATTACAGGATTGACCACGTGTGACCAAGATTCGAAAGTGTGGTCAGAGATTTGGGAACATTGGTATGATCTTTCGCATAATACTCCAGGAGTTGATTACTAGTAAGAACACATTTAGGACATGCTTCTTGATAATGCGCAACTACGCCACCATATCCCGGTTTCTGTAGCAATCGCTGGATCATGCGATTAAATTCATTCAGAATACAGCAAGGGTATTGACCTTTAACTGTGACAAGAACGCTACAGACATATGGCAAAACCTTAATTCGAACAGAATGTACGTATTCTTCGTGTGAGAGTTTCAGGTCTTTGTGCTTATCACAACTTTCAACAGACTCTGCTGTATCATAAACGATATTCTGTCGAAGTGAGTGCAACGTGTTTTCCTTGAGCTGACCACGACGCTGATCGATCTCCGCGAGAACATCGTTAAACACTCTGTCTGACGCAAAACCGCACTGGTATAAATAACTCATGATCTTTTCATCTGACTTTAGAAGTCTCGCCCACTGACGGTGGTTTGGTTGACGGTTACTTAATTTGTGGATAAAAATGAGGTTTGAGATACTTTCGATCTCAACAGGCGTCTCCATCCGGGGTAAACATAGTTCAGCCCTAATGTACAAAGAAATTATCTTCCTGTAATATGACTTATCAAAGTTTTCACGGTGCCAGATGTCCTGCAGTAGTTCAAACGCCAAGAAACCTTTCTCGTCAACCTCATTGTAGAGTAACGACAACAAATGAAGCAAATAGTCTGGATTAATACACACAATCTCAGCTGAGTCAGCATTTTCGTCTATGGAAATTTTGCTTGAAATGACAGCGCCCTCATGGGTAAGAAATTCGAGAACTTCTGAAACTTTGTTATCTTTGATTCCGACATCTATTGCAAGATGGCGGAACTCAGAATGTGACAATATCGGTCGTTTTTTCCTTTCTGACTCGAGTTTTCTTCTCAGCGAATTCCAACATTCGGGCAACATGGGTCTCAACTCAATCATACTATAAACATTGCGTGATATCGTCTGTTTGAGATCCACGATGTCACAACTCGCATGTTTCTTATTCTTTTCATTGTATGATTTGCTGGGAATCTCGCAGTAACCTACAATGTGCGGCAACTCCGGAATATTGTCGGTCGCAACGGTTTTCTGATCGACCTCATCACGACACATCTCAGCGATATTTTTGGAGAAAGTGCCAGTTTTACTCATGTTTTGAAGGGGCTGACACAGACAGCAGTACAGACAGTTTGACAAACCCTTAATTTCTATGTGTTTTTGACGACACGCGAGAATCATTTGCTTTAACTGATATAGCGGATCGTGCTTTTCGTAGTTCCTTCTGAAATTCTCATTGAAGGTCCCAACCAAAATAACGCGAGACTTTGGCGCACGCGATTGGATAGTGTTGAGCCAACGGATTAGGCGACCACGTTCATCAACTGAGTTGAATAGAGGCGGTTGTGGCGATACCGTGAATTTGTCAAGATCGAAAGTCACTACATAGAGTTTTTTCTCGGCAAAAAATAAAGATCTAACCTCTAAACTCTCACTATTCACATCTTTCAATTCTGCGCCATGTTTTGTAAGAGGGGTCTGGTTGACGTATAGATGTACGCAATCCTTTTGCTTACCGACGACCATATCTTTCAATATTCGTCTGAGGGCATCATTTGCCCTTGTTTCTGAACCAACAACTTCCACACATATGCTTTTGTTTGAAACCTCCTTCCAGTCCCTTAACTGCTCAAGGTATGTTTTCAGGGATATTTGATCGGCTAGTATTTCTTGCGGAACATTAGTAATTGGGTTGCCAAGAACCCTGATATTGTGGACACGGCTTAGAGAAGGTGGCAATGTTTTAAATTCATTACCAGGGGCGATCAGAGATGTTAAATTTGGCACAGTTTCAAAATCTTCCTGCAACTTTGTAAGACCGTTATTATTAAGGTATAACTCAGTGACTGAACCTTTAATGGTGATGCATTTACCATGCTTAGACTTGCTAAAACAATGACTAAAGTTGATCGTGTGTAGATTTCCTGTGAAAGCAATTGTAATTGGCAAGCTCAGTTTTATGGCGATAAATGATATTACTTTGGCACTTTGACTCAACCAGGTGTCTGAATGCATGGGGTTAATATTTTTTGTGTTTATCAAACACAAACTCTTTGAGATTTTAAACATCTCTTTTTTGACGTCCCGCCGTCTGAAACTCATGTTACCTAGAATGAGGCTTTCTATCACGTGAGTCTTAGCAACTTCTTTAAGACGAAACAAAACGTCTTATCTACCGAACACCATGACTGACACATTCATGGGATTCCCCAGTGAAGCAAGTCGGTCGAGGTAGTCTTCGTCGCCCAAATTTATGACGTAATCTTTACCCTCGATTGCGTACAGAAGAACAGCTATCTTCTTCATGCTCAGCAGAGCAGCCTGTCACAAAACAATGGGTATATTTAATTACTAGTATATGGGTATATTCTGAGAGCAGGAAACAATCTGATCAAAATCAGATGTAAAGATGGCGACCTTTTTACCATTAATTTGCTCTTTACTGTTCATTTTGATGCGAAACGTAAATTAATATATATCGAAATTAGTCGAAGTTTATTTAAAAAAGACGTTTCTTTTTTTGAAGCATTCCGTCTAGTCATTAGCTTTTTGTTTTTTTGATTTTTGTTTTGGTTTTAGGGGTATTTTTACCTTCACTGAAACGTTTATTTTATGATAAGAAAGTATAAATAAAAATCTGACATACACTAGTTACCAAAGGGAGAAACTATAGTAAGACTAGCTCCTGGTTTCGTCGTCGTCATCACGATCATGATCATGATCATCATTATCGTCGTCATGGCGGAACTTAGTTGCCATGGTTTTTGAACTCATAACAGTCACCTTCGAAACCTCTGGTGCTCCAAGTGCAAATGCTACTGACTACCACTATTTCGGTAGTATGCGCCTAACCTTCGCTCAAACATTCCTCTATAATGAAATTTTTGACCGTTCTCTCACCAGATCAAGAATAAAAATCAGGGTTTACCATTCAAAATTTGGTACTAGAGCGACAAATTACCTAAGACTTCCCGATATTTCAAATTGAAATTCAAAATGGCCGCAATCCCTGTGTTAACTCTATGGCGAAAAAAATTTCGTAAAACTATGATTGGTAAAACTTTTCTCACACAAAGAGCTTTAAAATGACCACCAACAAGAGAACATCGGAACAGAATTGTTAAATTTTGAAAGCCTTGACATCTTTCCCCAAGGCGGAACTAAATGATATCCCGAATTAAACCATCGGAACTAATTTGTACCCTTACCGGTTTCCAAATATCATTAACTATAACAGTGAAATACTAGCGCCAGTCTGTCATATTTACCTTTGCGTCGGACGTAACATAGCAACCAGATTGTAAAAGATAACAAATGATTTTGAGCTTCTCGTTAGAGCTTGAAGGATCACAACTCTAGAATGAAACAGAAAAATGTACTGATTTCTAAATTGAGTCGACTTTAAGTGATGTAAGGTATGTACCATTCTTGACGGTACGTTTTACTCTCCATAATGTTTACGTCATCGCAACACTTGCCGCGCTGTAAACAACTCAGCATCTATTTATTGCTGTTACAAATGTACTGTACTATATTCGTTTATTGAAACAATCATGTGAATTAGGAAAGTCTATTCAATAAAGTGCTTGCCATTCGTATGATCAATAATTACGCGTTACCTGGTAAAGACCGAGTGCCAGACACAAAGCAGTTTTGTTGTCCTGAAATAAAAGAAATACAAGGGACGACTTTAAACTTCATGACGCAAGCGAAATGTCAACTGTTTTGAGAAATATAAATCGTAAAGAAGAAAACAAAGGGCTATTATTTGATGTCAAACACCCTTCAGTTTGTAGTGGGAAAAACAAAATAATATCAGTTTGTTCTCTGTTCAGTGGTCTAACCATGTTTCTTAAAACAGAAATCTGTCAATCTGAAAATAACGCGTTGGAAATGCTAAATTTGTGTTCCGCTGCACATGATTATATTTCTTATATAGCTGCAGTTGCTTTGATATCGAACAATATCTACGAGGGTTAGTATTGGTCATAAACTCAGTGATTCATGCACCAAAGAGTGTTCAGTACATACCTCCGTAAAAGCATTTCTGTCAACGTCACTGCCCAACAAAAGTTTGACCGATGCGGACTGACCGTGTCTTGTGGCGATGTGTAACACCGTGTCACCATTCTGGAAAATGAGAATCCATTTTTGTGTCTCACAATACGGATGTCAAAATATTTCTGCGAAGTATTTTTGCATCCTAAATATTTAATTTTCATGGAAATCAGAACATACAACCTAGTTTGCTCATCCCTCAACTCCCTTCACTTTATTTCTCTATGTGGTAGTTTAATTTTACTTAGAGCAGTGTTATTCTGATATTGCAAAGACATCTTTCAAAAATATTGAATTGTACGACTAAAAAACGATGGACTAGGTCGGTGGATGTATCTTTTGATTATTTGGCGATTTGTGTTCTTAAAGTTCACTAAAGTTTCTTGTTCTACTCCCCAAAGCATATTGAGATACACAGTATTCAGCTTGTCAACTCAGCCTGTGCATTTGGAGACTGCATAGGTATATTGTTAATAAGTGAATTCTTGTGCAGACTAGAACTCAAATGTAAATAGGTCACCCTGTATTTACACTTTGAATATTTTGCCTTTGATAAAACAAAAACGGCGGTTTAAAATCTGATAGTGAACTCAATTTAAACTCTCTACCTCATTCTGAGCATTGTTGTTGACCTTTTCTGATTCCAGCATTGCAGATAAACATTTAAGCGATCCCGATTTCGCTGCCATAAAGAAAGCTTGATCATAATCCTGTAATAGATAGTGGTATATTTTGACGAAATAATCAGTTATATTGAGATATACTTAACAAGTCATGCTTTATTCTAGAAAATATTTTAATTTCGCATAATAAATCTTGCGATAGTAAGTTCAATAGACAAGAGATAATCTAATGTATTTGATCGTGTCAATCAATCTTTCTGACACTAAAGTTTCTACTACTAACACTGCATGAAAAGCCAATAATACTTACTGTATTTGCATGGATTATTGCCTGTATTTTAGCTGAAGAGTGCATATACAGATGAATACAGTCAATAATCCATTGCTTGTATTCAGCAAGCCTGTATTCACGTGGATTCATGTGAATTCACGTGTATTATGTAATAATACAGTCGACTCATTAATGTGAATTTATCTGTATGATTGCGATTTCATGCAGTGTAACTTTTCTACTAATAATTTTGGATTGACTTTTTCCAAGTTACCTTTATTACTTGATTGTCCGTTCCAGTATCAATGTTCAGCAAAATATCAAAGCCCTCGGAATGATCTCCTTCAACAGCCAGGATGAGGAGTGCTTGGAATTCCTGTCAACAAATAGTCAAAACAATTTTCTATTTTACATCTTAAAAGTCAGATCATAATAGCCACTGTCTACATTCACAAAATCTGACTACATTCTGTAAGTTTTGGTCAACAAACTAAGGTACTCTAACCTTCTCAAATTTAATTTAGATATGTCACTTCCAAGAAATTCAGTGTGCAAGAAATGTGTGATTAAATTTAATTAGGTCAAATAGAAATTATTGCGTGGTTCAATTATGTGCATGAATATCATAAATAGGATAGGTAAGTCGAAATTTTTTGTTGCCATTTTTTTTCTCAATTTTTGAGTCTTGCAGCTGTTCAAAACAATGCAGCGGTTAGAAATTCCTTCATCTCAAGACTTCATTTTGGATAGTGTTGTTCTGTAACTACACAACACAACACAACACAACACAACACACACAGCACAACACACAACACAACACAACACAACACAACGCAACACAACACAACACAACACAACACAACACAACACAACACAACACAACACAACACAACACAACACAACACAACACAAAGACTAGAGTATGTTTGAATCATCCAATACCATCGAAACTGTACTGACTCATCAAAATTCTTCAACATCAAACTGAACTGCGGATCATTGAATACAATCCAACTTTATGACAGAGGAAATTCTGATTCATTCATGTTAATTTGGTCAACTTCATGTAATCAAGAATGAGCACACGGCATTTGTTCTCATAAACACAGAATTCGTATGGATATTAATAACCCCTGCTCAAGCCCCTTCCTCACTTTTAGAGAGTTTTGTATATTAATAGCACCCAGAAACCGGCCACAGTTTTCTCGTCGTTATGGTAGTATTTGCTTATGGAAACAGATGGAAAATCGCCAGTTACCATTATGAATTTGTTATGAGCAACAATAAATAAATCTCACTGAATTTCTTGCGGCTGTGTATTTTCACTTTTTTACTGTCTAGTGATTTTTTTGTATTTTCTGCCTTTACGTGTGGCTGTAAATGTTTGGGATGGGTGGGTAAAATTAGGACAGTCGGGTAACCGTAACAAAACCATATTTTTACCTAGACCTTAAAATGTACTTACATTATCTCTCATGATTTCCTGATCCTTCAAGTTCAAAAACGTTGTAGCGATCTCAGCATGACCAGACCTAATCGCCAGGTGGAGGCACGTTTCATCCGTCTGTTGATTAAAGAAACAATGAGTAAAAGAGAATCTCTCTCTTTCTCTCTCTCTCTCTCTCTCTCTCTCTCTCTCTCTCTCTCTCTCTCTCCTCTCTCTCCCAACCCATCGAACCATGTAATCAAACATCCTTCTATACTCTGGGTTGATAGCTCTGCTGGTGGACAGAGTTGTCTCCGAGGCTGTCTGTCTTTCGCCCAGTTTAAGCGATATATTCATTGCTTCAATAAAGTTTTTGTGCGATGTGCGAGCGTGAGTGCTTCATGAAGTGTACAGCGTGTGGAGGGGTCGCAGTTAGAAAACTTGTAACAGCTGTAAGCTCGGTTATTGAACCAGTCTTTTTAGAGTGGAGATGTGGCAGAGCGGTTTTGTCTGTGGCTTCTCCACTAGGTGACTAGGTACCGTACGTTGTGATGTTCGAACACAATTGAAACCACCGTATATCCCATTTAGTTTTGAAGGATTCTGAGAAACGGATAAATATAATTTACAGATATCTGATGCAACAAACCACAGAAATGTTCTGTACAATTTTTTGGGGGTAGCAATTATGACCTGACATGTATCAAGACGGCCCTACCTTGTTTCTACGCTCAACTTCTGCGTTGTGTTCCAGTAAGAAGTTAACACATTTAATATGACCATGATTTGCAGCGAGCATCAACGCTGTGTTGCCGTCCTTTAGATCATCATCATGGTGATATACACATAGAAAATAAACACACAATACTGTTGAATGTAAAGAATATACAACAGTGATCATGATGCTTCAAATTTCCTTTAGAATGGCTCTGGGTAGTACGTATACACTTACACGACCCGACTATACCTACGATAGTCTACTTAAGGTATACATTCACCTGTAATCTAAATATGCCCATATATAGTCAAAGGGGCGTTCCTTGATATTCAAAATGCCATGTGAGGGCGCTGTTTCTAAAAAGGCGGCCACCCGCTTAAAATCTGTGATTGCTTAGATTTTCTCTTTCCATGGTAACTGTGGAAACATTGCAACAGGTGGCAGTATACCTTTAATTACGGATACTGGAGAACTACGCACACGTCATGGCATTTACAACTTAATGTACGTGTTGGCGGTTCCTTTCGAAAAGACATAATATTTGAATGAGAATGAATAGGGTTAATAATTTTGAGTATGTTCAAAGTCTTTCACAGACTGACATTTGCTCGAAGGCATAATTACCTCATCACAGCAGTTGATATCTAAGCCTGTCTGAAGAAGAGGATCGAGAGAATGTACTTCGCCCTTCACAGCAGCAGACAGAAAAGTATCTCGGTAATTCTGCAGAGACAAGGCATTGTATTGAAACATTTACAAGCCATATACTTATACACGTCGATATGTACATATTGAGTATCAGTATTGTAGATATTACAATTCAGAAAGTACCTAAGAAGCAATTTTAATTCATTTTCCCCGTTATGTCAGTCGCATTCGTATTATATGGCTGTTGCGAAAGAAAAGTTGGTCAGTGATAATTACAAACATGTAATTCAATGGATTACGAGTAAGTCATTCATACTAAGAGCTGACTGCCAGCTAAATCTCGGGAATTCTTTGGCCTGCTAGTCATGGATGAAAGACCCCTCAGTCCGGTATTAATACTCTCAAGGCTGCCAAGGCCGTCCGACGGGTCCTCAGCGTGTCCTGCGCCATGGTCTGGTGTCTCATATGTACCAACTTCACGAACTTCATCATCTTCATGTCGGTTGTTTTTATTCTAAAAGATAATATGGTTGCAAAATGTGTGGTATAACAGAAGTCCTGACATTAGGAATTATGCATGCATTTTGTGAAAGCAAATAAAAGTTATGTACAAATTCATTTTGATTTACATTAACTTGTCATATGACGACGGTTACGTTGCTGATATAAACTTTAAATGATGTAAACTACGTGGATTAATCTTTGAACACAAGAATTGAGTGTACACGATGGTTAGAGGAAGATATTCCTAGTAGTTCTTAACTTAATATTTAATTGTTTTCATAAAAGCAAATTGACGCACAGTAATTAATTTTAGTATAACGTAGCCGCTTCTTTCATCTCTTTGAGAAGGTTTACTATCTGTATGTACTTGATAATATCTTTCAAATGGATTACTGTCAGTACCTTGAGTGGATCGAGTGGTGGGTAATAAGGAGTGGGATCTTTCTGTCGGCTGTTACCGGGTCCGTCTTCAGCTTGTTTACGAACTTGATAAATAAACATTTTAATAAATGCATAAATTAAGTAGGAAAGAAACACAAACTTGAAAATATGAAGTAATAAAATAAATAGAACAAAACTTTCTCTGTGAACCATGTGTATGCATTATATGTACTTATCTCAGTCTCTTATAAATGTAGTTAGCACACTTTGTTGAATATCTACTTCACTGCATTTTTTACCGAAATGATACTGTTACCGACTTTCAAGCAAATACATTTACATTTTCTCGCCTAAACATGTGTACTTTGTCACTAACTAATGTATAAACCGCAAATATGGTTAATTACTCACATTCGCGTAGCTTCTCTTCGCACTCTTCCACCAAACTGTTCAGAGGATTTCGACGGATTTTCTCTAAAAGCTCTTTCAAAAGTTCAAGATTTGTTTCCGAGATATGGCCAGACTCTTGCAAACAGTTGAAGACTTCTGGAAGTGTTTTCAAATTTTCAAGTGTACGCTTTGGAATTGGTTTAGGGCTTAGAAGGCTCCTTATTTTCTGTTCTTCGTCAGAGCTTAACTGTTCGCTCAACGTCATGTATAAGACAGGTAGTGGGTGTAACTGTGAGTCAGCCATTTATCTCAAATAAATTCATAAACACGAGGACGATTAGCAAATCTTCTAAGTTGTACGGAAGAAAGCGACAAGTCAATCCGCACAGTAAATTTTAATCCACGTGATAGGAAATCTTAAAAGGTGAAAGTTATGTACAATCGGTAAAACATCTTTACCATATGGCGTGAACAGACAGCAGAACTCCATAGGCTTGTAACATGTAGGGCATGCCTTTACACAGTCTCTGTGACAGGGTATGTATAATGCACCTGTATTGTCAGAGGGCTTATAACTTCGTCGAGATTTCAGTGTTGTATTTACAGGCCTGTTGCAGGTGCGTCAGAATATGAGTGCACCAGTTCTGCCATGTCGTTTCTCGCTCTATCAATTCCTTTGGTCTGATATAGACTCTGCACCTGCGGAACTGTAGCAAATAATGTTAGACTTAAAGATGTTTGAGTTAGTAGGATTTAGGAGTTGTGAGAGTTTTCAGAAATGTCAAATCCGTTATGTAAGGATAGACACACACGCATACGCAAATATCAGTTTTCAAATTAATTTCCATTTCCTGTCAGGTGTGTTTCTACATAGGGCTGTATTCAGTCTGAATGGATCACAAACGCGCACAGATTTAAGTGTATTTCCATACGCGTTTGTACACATAGGTTGGTTTGTACCGACATTCATGTGATCACTTTAGCGTACAGAGTCTGCAGAACACAGCGCGCCCTTTTTATTCAGGAGTAGAACTATTGGTTCATCCTCACCCACGTGATATAGAACAAAAGGTGATAAAACATGCATGGCTTATAACAGGGTGTTGCAGGCACTATTCGTATAGGAATTGTGATCAATAAATGCCATGTATTAAACTTTTTCCATTTAACAAACCTTGTCCGTGTGGTGTGTATGCCATATTACTTTACCCTCGCTATCTCTGTATAGTATTTTAAAGAAAACAGTCCGTATCTGTTAATTGCCCTCCCTAATCCCCTTCATTAAAGTATTCTACCACCGGTGATTCTACCGAGCACCAGCCGGGGGGGGGGGGGGGGGCGCTTATCGCCAGAACCAATAAATCGTTAACAGCTTATATGGTCCGTCTTTTACTGTATGGGCTGCTAACGAGCTATTTGGTAAAGGTGTAGACAGGTACGAGTCAAAGTGCAAAATGTGACCTAAGGTCACCTCTTGACAGGTATGTTTCAAAACAAAAATGAGGTCATCACTATTTTGAGTATTTTAAGGGAGACATAATATAAACATTAGTCAGCATCTGTACGTCAGTTGATGTGATTTGTAAAATCGGGTCTATATAGGGGACAGTGCAGCTCATATCAAAATATCAATTCGACGACCAATAAAGATACACCTGGAGAATAATATCATCTTTAACCAAAATGGGGTTCACCGTTTATTTTATAGGTCAAGGATATCGACGGATTCAATTCTAGCGGAAGATTAACACCGTATTCGTACTTGGCAAAATGTTTCGTCATTCACTCTCAACGTAATAATACATGATAATCTTCCTCACCTCTATTCAGTGTGCATGGCATTAATTAAGTCACCTTGTTATGAATATTTTTTGAAATAGGGAGTGCAATAACGAGTAGTAGCAGCGACAAAGTCTGTTTGTAAAAGTTTCATGAAATTTAACACATCTAGTTTAAACATAATCTCTTCCAAAGTGTACAAGCGAAACTTGCGAGTTCACAGAGCGAGAAATTATTGTACACCATAAATGTTACTCAATGACGCAATTAGAAATGCGAGCGTAGAAAACTATTATAAACTGTAAAGAGTCTGTAAATTTCTTAGCGGTAGCTCCATTGTTTTTTTCTAAATTTTCGCTGAGATACAGCAGTGAGTTTACTGGTCCCGATCGTTCTGACTCAGTTCACAGCTGTTTAGGGAGCCGTCATTATTTACGATCTGGGGTCGGAAGAATTACATTAGAATCTCCGAAATTTTGAGTCACACCCCAGCCGAACATGATGACTTTGAGTAACCCCCTCTCTAACAGAAATTTTGGCTTACCTGAGCCCATGTAACAATATGTAGATATAAAAGCTCACCTAATAAGCAGTCTCCGACCATATAGTATTGTTAAATTTGGATGGGTAGCATGTCATTATGGTATGGTTAAATGTCCAAATGGTTGTTGAACTCAAGTCAAATAAAATATACATTTCTATGATAATGTAAAGGATGAATTCACAACAGTTCAGTTTTGTCCTAGATCCTGTGCACTTATAGTGATATCTGTCGAGAACATTTCTCCATGACCCAGCCTCTCCTTCCAACCCTGGTAACGACTGCAGAAAACTACTGTGTGACATCATCATCACCACTGTTGATCCTCATCTTTACTGTCGCTGGTGCCATTGCGTACATGAACAACGATATCATTCTCATCGTCACTATCTTCTCTTTCATAATAAGTATTGCTAGTAGTAGCACCTACTTGTAGTTTTTTGCCTTCCTTCATCTAGTTGATATTTATTTGTACTGCTAAGAGTATTTTTCTTTTTATTTAATATGTATCAGAGTAAAATATATATATAATCAACTAATCATTATTTCATTGAGGACAGAGTAAGACAAAGAAAAAACATTTTGAGCACCCCCTTATAACTTTCAATTTTTGAATGACCCCAGGTCGTAAATACTGACGGTTCCCTTACTTGCTGCCAAAGGCCATCGCGTTCATTGATTAGACTGCTTACCATACATTGCCAAACTATGTTGCTTCGATTTCGCAATCACCTTGCCGCTAAAGCGACAATCAGCTGAAATTTATTACTTCAAGTTACTCAATTTTGATAGGTATTTGCCTACAGAAGTGAGCCAAGTGTATATAGTGTCGTCTTGATTTTACATCGGTACCCGGAGTTCTGAGTGACCAACTGCAGGGTGCGCATCGGTGCACTGCCGACTGCAGTTTGAATAATCCGTATATAACGCACACTGTACCAGAATAGAATGTCAGCCTCCTCTGCCAAAGTTCTGTATCCTCTGAAACACAGTAGCAGTACGTATTTGAACGGAGAAGAACAAAACAAATCCATTCGCAGGTAATTCAACCGGCGGCCATGGGCAGTTACCCAGGCAGTGTGGCGTGGCATGGCAAGGCCCCAGGAATGTTGCAGGCTCGATGATGTCATCAGTATCGGCGTTCTCGATCACGTGCACAGCCTACAAGTTGTCAACAAACCCGCGCGGCAATCCAACTCGATCGGGCAATATTTAGCGTTTGTCTGTCACTGCAGGAGCACAAATTTGGCTTATTTCTTTACTGAACAACATTTCATGATGGATGTAAGAGAATAATATGTAATTTCGAACATAAAAAAGGTTAAAAGTTACAAATACTGGGGCTTTAATATAGATAAAGGGAGAAAACTGTCGTGCATATGAACGGGGGCATACGCAAAGAATGCTGGGATTGAATTTTAGAAAAGCGCCCCTGTGTCAATAATTAGATTCAAAAATTGCCAGTTTTTAGACGGAACGCTGTAGTTTTCAGCTTGCAAGTGGAAGGTGGGCAGTGCGGTTACCATTGCAATGATAATGATTGCATAATACGTCCCTTGTTTAACGCAATAGGCTGTTATCATTGTAAAAATTGCCAATTTTTGTCCAAAATTTTTACACGTTACAGAAAATCTATACCTGCACTGCTGCAGGGTTTGACGTCGTGTACGTACGTGAGCTGCTTTCATCAGAGGGAAACTGGGCATAGTTGTCATATAAACGTTTATGAAATAACAATTAATTACATTTTATCATGAATCAATACAAATAACATTGCCAATCTTAACCCCTGGCGCGACACCAAGGGCTGAGCCCTATATAATATTATGAAAGAAAATAAGGTCAAACATTTTTGTCACTTGAACTGAGTGATAAAAGCAAGGTCATTACATTGCAGTTTTTTAAACAACTTTATTATAAAAGCTAAAATGAACCAACTTGAACAATATCCGTACAATTTTAACTGAACTTAAAAAATTAAAGATAAGACTATACTGAGACTTTAAATAACGGGTGTGATCACATTTTCCCAAGAATAGAAAGTGTGTAACGCATAGGTCTTAAACGTTTTGTCGATATTTCTGTGAAGGAGTATTTGTATCGTTTGCTCGTTGAATCCGTAATAAGGTGGAAGAAGTGAAATTATCACAAATTTTGCTACGAAGAAGTATGATTAATGATGATAAGATTGCCTTCACCGTGATCATGAAGAGACGCGGATACTCGAAGACATCGTTGGTCGGTGAAGGCATGTAAAAGCTGCGATGACTATCGTCAAACTCTGTGAAATCATGCAGAGAGAATGTTTTCAGCTTCTACTTTGATTGTCAGAGTTTCTTTTGCTTAAATAGTACGATTTCAAAATGGGTGGACATGTCGGACTATAAAGTGAACTGCATAGGAAAGGTGCTATGCGAGACTTGAAAGCCAACTTCTCATACTGTTGTTTTATGACGAGGCTTATCTTTAACTGCTTGCTGAGCTTAACCTCCTGTCAAACATCATCATCATTATTCTATTGTCATATTTAAGGTTAAAGTAACATAATACAATTCAAATTCTGCAGAATACATTGATAATAAGGAGCTAGGAATATAGCCATGCTCTATAGTCGAGCCTTACCCCTGTAACTCAAAAGTACATTTCATTATCAAAAGCTATTATGTACTGCTGTCAAATAAATGATACATGTATTTTGTGGAGAGAAGATAGTAACAGTGACAGAAAAAAATCTCGAAAAGCTCGGTTTTACAGCTAGAATTTGCGTTACCTTCGAATTCGGTCAATTACGTAAACACATCACATAACCATAGACGCGCTCCTGTATAATTGGCAGTGTAGCATTTGAATAATAAGTCAGGGGTTACTAGATATGATTTGGCTTTCGAGTACTTTTTAGTCCTCACGGACACCGTCCGGGGGGACTTATAGGTTTGGTCATGTCCGTGCGTGCGTGTGTGCGTGCGTGCGTGCGTCCGTGCGTCCGTCCGTCCGTTCACGCAGATATCTCAGAGATGCCTGGAGCGATTTCATTCAAACTTGGTACAAGGATTATCACCTATGCCATACATATGCACGTTGATTTGTTTTACGATCCGATTCAATTTCGCCGTCTGGCAGCCATTTTGTTTCCTGTATTTGATGTCGATGCGTATGTTCATGCAAATTTTTCAGTGATGCTAAGAGCAATTCCATTCAAACTTGGTACATAGATTACTCTATATGTTATACATGTGCACATCAATTTTTGTTTTGATCTGGTCTAAAATGGCTGCATGGCGGCCATTTTGTTTCCTATATTTTACGACTGTGCGTTCGTTCACGTAAATTTCTCAGCGATGCCGGGCGCGATTGCATTGAAAGTTGGTACCTATATTAATCCTTATCACATATATATGCACGCCGATTTTTGTAATGATTCGATCATAAATGGCTGTGTGACGGCCGTTTTCTTTCCTGTATTTGATATCCATCAACAGGGTCCCCAGGTATGATCCACAGGCGTGATGCTGTGTCCATGCATAGGGGCTCATGAATGCAGATATCTGAGATATTCCTGTGCCAATTCTTTTTAAACTTGGTACAAGGATACTACACTGTGGCATACATATGCAGGTCCATTTATATTGGTGTGGCATGCATAATTAGGTCTAATTTGCATAATTCGAGATTAGAGCGCTATTTCTGGTACAACTGTACCAAATCTGATGAAACTTTGTGCAGATGGTTTTAGTCCCCACGGACACCATCTGGGGGACTTATAAGTTTGGTCATTTCCGTACGTGGGTCCGTGCGTGCATACGTGTGTCCATCCGTTCACGCAGATATCTCAGGGATGCCTGGAGCGATTTCATTCAAACTTGTTACAAGGATTACTTCATATGTCATACAGATGCATGTCGATTTGTTTTGTGATACGATCCAATATGGCTGCCGTGTGGCCATTTTATTACGATTTTTCATGTATATAGCCATTACTCAGGCATGTTTCAACCGATTTTATTCAAAGTTGGTACAAGGACATTGACCAATGACATAGATATGCACACCAATTTGTTTTGTGATACAATCCAATATGGCCGCCTGGCGGCCATTTTGTTTTGATTTTTTTTTCATGTACAGAGCCATAACTCAGGCATATCTCAACTGATTGTATTCAAACTTGTTACAAGGACATTGACCTATGTCTTACATATGCACGTCAATTTGTTTTGTGATACGATCCAATATGGCCGCTAGGCAGCCATTTTATTACGATTTTTTCATGTACAGAGCTATAACTCAGACATGTTTCAACAGATTTTATTAAAAGTTGGTACAAGGACATTGACCAATGTCATAGCTATGCACATCAATTTGTTTTGTGATACGATCCAATATGGCCACCGTGCGGCCATTTTGTTACGATTTTTTCATGTACAGAGCCATAACTCAGACATATCTCAACCGATATATTGAAAGTTGGTACAAGGACATTGACCTATGTCATACATATGCACATTGATTTGTTTTGTGATACGATCCAATAAGGCCGCCATGTGGCCATTTTATTATGATTTTTTCATGTCCTGACTACAGCTCAGACATGTATCAAGCGAATTTATTCAGAAATATTTTTATCACTGACTTATGAAGAAGACTCTATCCTCTCTGAGGACCTGCAATCATAGTACCCATTAACAAGTGGGGACTGTGTCATCAACGATGACTTGTGTACAAATATCATTATTGTTTTGTACCTGGCGAGTCCATAACACATTGTAGGCATGATTTTGAAAGCGAATGGTTGACTGTTTGCCCGATGAAAGTTTGAGCAAAGTTTAAGTCTTTCACTTTCGAGGCGCGACTACTGAGGTTTGACGATTTTTATTTCGCCCTTTTGTACCATGTGTAGGCTGCAGTTTCAAGAAGAACTTTCCGTAGCATGTTGAAATGCCTAGTACTGTCAGCTCTTACATAGACTGCAGATTCTGCTCTATGCTACCCGAATAACCTAATCGATGACAAACTGCAAAAAAGTCTGCTCTCGTGACCCCCCAACCCGTTAGTTTTCCTGCGATGCTCGGTCAAGGTCCCAGTAACCGGCCATATCTCACATGAACGTATCTAGTGGTCGGCCACTGGGTCCTAGACGGCGACCGTGCTTCGCTGGAAAACTAACGGTTTAGGGCGTCACGAGAGGGCATATTTTTTTCCGGTTTATGAGCAGTTGAGTGATGTTGGAAAGCTTAAACAGGAATCGAGTTGATTTCGGCCGAAAATAGTCAGAAAAGTAGTTTTCGTGTGCCGTCCCAAATGGGACCGCATGTTGCCGGTTTGGCTACGGAGCTTAGCAGGGCTGTGGTTGGGAGGCCGTATAACGCCGGGAACAACAAGCATCATTAAAGCAGAGCTATACTCGCACGCTCAACTCGGAGAGCTTCGATAGACCATATAACTTTATCAAATCGAGTCTGATTTTCATGCGACTTGCATCGATCGACTCGTACTTACATCACCTTTCAATACGGGAAACCTGTACGAGCGTTCTAATCGTCGGATCTCGGCAAATTGTGACTATCAGTCACTGATGCATCGCATACAACTGATGTAAGTGGTTAATATGGCCGCCTGCCTTACAGTTCGCAGGGAAATAAAACACGAAACATCCGAATACAAACGATTGATAACCCTTCACTTTCTTAACACACGACCTAGTGCTCGTGAAAATATGAGGAATGTAGCTGTTTCGAGTTTTGTTATCTCGTTGTCAACTTTCTCCGGTTATTATAACGTACACCATGGACTCTATATTGAAAATAATGAGTGAGATGAGAGATCACCGCCCTGTTCATTTCTTTATTTGACCAAAAATAATGAGAGAGCTAAAGGATGATCTTCCTTTTTTTGCAGCTCGCAAAACGCTCACGGAAAAAATGCGGGACACCAAGACCCCCTAACCTTTTTTATTTTGTCCACACACTACGGTGTGCCCATTGTTTTAAATTAGTTAAAATATTTGTGAGGATCCAGAAAAAAATCGCTGGGGTTAAAAACACGAGGGGGAGGGGTCAGCCAAGATAAAAAAATCGCTTTGGGTAAAAAAACGGAGGAGATACTGTGGTAGATATAGAAAAAAATCGCCGGGGTTAATGGGGTACATCCAGAAAAAAATCTGGTGGTAATGAAAAAACGTGGGAGGGGTAATTACAACATCCAGAAAAAATCGCTGGGGTGAAAAAAACGAAGGATACTATTGTAGTGGTCGATCAAAATTAAAGAAAATCGTTTGTGACTTTAAAAAAACCGACTTAAGGGGGGGGAGGCTAGCACTGGTGTAAACCAGATATGAACTGAATATGCTCACGTGTTTTACAACAGGTTCATTAATAGTAGTACGCTTCACAGAACAATAAGATATATGTTATCAATGTATGTAGCAGGTTTTTCAACTTCGCACAGTACTCTCAGAGTTTAATCACTAATTACAAAACTTTATTTAATATGCAATTAACTTGACACTGCTCAATGCTGTATGGAACAATTAGATATCCACTAGATCAACATTTGTAGCACGTTTTACTTAATTTAATGCTGTAATTTTAGAGTAATGTCACTAATTACAAAGTTCATTAAATATGCAAATGAACCCTAAATTAACTTGACACTGTTCAATGATTCATAGCACAATTAAATATTTATCAAATCAACATCTGTAGCAAGTTTCATCAAATTTAACGCTGTAATTTTGGAGTTATATACCTAATTACAAAGTTTATTAAATATTCAAATGAACCCTTAATTAACTTTACAGTACTAAATGCTTTACAACACAGTTAGATATCTGTCGTATCAGTATGTACAGCAGTTTTCATCACATTTGATGCAGTTATTTCGGAGTTATATGACTAATTATAAGACTTCATGAAATATGCAAATGAGCTGATTATTAACTTGACACTGCTCAATGCTTCTCAGTACAATTGGATATTTATCAGATCAACATCTGTAGCAAGTTTCATCAAATTTAACGCTGTAATTCTGGAGTTATATCACTAATTACAAAGTTTATTAAATATGCAAATGAAACCTTAATTAACTTAACGCAACTAAATGCTCTTCACCACAATTAGATATCTGTCGGATCAGTATCTGCAGCAGATTTCATCACATTTGGTGCAATTATTTTGGAGTTATATCACTAATTACAAAACTTCATAAAATATGCAAATGACCTATTTGTTAACTTGACACTGCCAAATGCTTCTCAGTACAATTAGATATTTATCAAAACAATATCTGTACTCAATTTCACTGACCTGGGTGCCGTAATTTCAGAGTTATATACCTATTTACAAAGTTCATTAAATATGCAAATGAACCCTTAATTAATTTCACACTACTAAATGCTTTACACTACAGTTAGATAAAAATCGGATCAGTATCTGTAGCAGATTTCATCACATTTGGTGAAATTATATCAGAGTTATATGACTAATTACAAACCTTCATAAAATATGCAAATGAGCTATTTATTAACTTGACACTGCCTAATGCTTCTAAGTATAATAAGATATATATCAGATCAATATTTGCTGCAAGTATCATCAAGTTTGGTGCAGGAATTTCAGAGTTATCTCACTAATAACAAAAGTTCATTAAATATGCAAATGAGAAGATAATTGACATGACACTCACAGTATCATCATAATGTTCGTAGATTGTCATGTGTGAAAAGTTTCATGAAATTTTGTGCAGTATTTCTTGATATATGTCTACACTGTCATTACCGTCTCCATAGGGAAACCATTGTAAGGAAAAAAACAATATTGCATAACTTCATTAATATGCAAGCCACACTAACCAAAATCTAATCAGTTCTTGCAAATAGCATATGGTACCTGTGTACCAAATCTGACTTGAATCCGTTCAGGCGTTTTGAGTTATCGTGTAAACAGACAGACAGACAGACACACACACACACACACACACACACACTAACACACACACACACACACGGACAGACAGACAGACATCGCTATGACAATAGCCCACGTGTTTACACACGTGAGCTAATAAAAATGTAGTTGTCGTTGTAGTTGTAGTTTCCAGAAAAAGTGAAGGGTGGGAGAATACAATTTCAAAATCTTATTTTAGATGTTTGTGGTAATTCGGGAGGGGTGATTAAAAATGGGATAATCCGGGGGAAAAAACCACAGGGGAGAGAAAAAAAGGAGGTTATCACCATTCACTTTGGGAAAAATAAGAGCGTATCATGATGCAAAACTTTTCAGTGGCTTTATGAATGTCAGAAAAAAGAAGAGATCAATCAAGATTCTGTACATTAATTTTGTAGACCATTGGTAAGGTTACTATATTTCAAAGATCTTAAGTCATGATAATATTAAGAAGATTTTTACAATATTAATTTTGAGAATTTATGACCTTTGACCTGCCCTATCCCTCCTCTGCAACTAAGCTGTGGCTTATACTACGTAAGAGTCAAAGACGGCTGGTGTTTATCGAACTGTGACTGGTATGGGACACCGACCAGGATGACATTTGACCTAGCCAATATGGCTAGGTCTGATTTTTGCTGGACGGCCATCATGGGAGAAAGTGGACAGCAAATATATAAAGTAACCAGGATGACCTTTGACCTGAATTTAACTTATTTGCCAGTATATTCGTGCAACAGCCTTCATATTTGGTGGGATGAGGCGTCACTTTACGAATTAGTAAATATTTGTCAATAAAATATTATTGATGTTTACTATAGCACGTACAGGGACGGCATAACAATTGGAGAGAGTCACTTTTCTCAGCATCATTTTGAAAAATTCGCCCTCCCTCACTATAATTTTTCCCAGTCCCTTACCGGCCAAACCATGTTGAATTCGTGAAGACACATATCGCAGGTCACCACTTTATGCACATACAAGGCGTCTATTAAATGTGACAGTGAAGATGAATCGATAAAGTGAATTATAGTGAAAATGCACCTATTTCTAGCTTAACATGCTAATAGACCTCCGCCCGCCTTACAGTTCGCAGGGAAATAGGACACACGAAACATCCGAGTACAAACGATTGATAACCCTGATAACTTTCTTAACAACAACAACGTTACGCTCGTGGAATTATAAGGACTTTAGGTGTTTCGAGTTTGGTTACCTTGTTTTCAACTTTCTTCAGTCATTATAAGTACACCATGGACTCTGTGATGAAAATAATGAGTGAGCTGTGCGATCACCACCCCTTCATTTTTTTTTACTCGCGGAATGCTCACGGAATAATATGGTATACCAAGACCCCCTAATTTTTTTCTTTTGTCCACCCACTCCACAAATTTTGAGTGGTAGCGGACCCCCTATCTTGATTTTTCCCACCAAACAGGTACTCCCATTTTCAACAAGCACGGCTCGTTTTTTTTTCTCAGTATCCTTTTATATCTCTCTTTTTTCTGACATTCATAAAGCCACTGAAAAGTTTTGCATCATGATACACTCGTATTTTCCCAAAGTGAATGGTGATAACATCCGTTTTTCTCTCCCTCAGTGTTTTTACTGGATCTTCCCATTTTATTTGCCCAATTCCTTCCCGAATCACCACAAATATCTGAAAACTGTAATCTCCAACCGTTGACTTTTTTCAGGATCCTTACAAATATCTAACTATTTTTTTATTTACACCACTGCTAACACCCCTCCTTCGTTTTTCAATGACACAAACGATTTTCTTTAATTTGAGTATACCACTACAATAGTACCTCCGTTTTTTCTCTGGATGTTACCCCCCCCCCCTCCTTTCGTTTTTTCAATACCCTATTTTTTTCTGGATGTACCCCACCTTTTTATTAACCCCGGCAATTTTTCTCTATCTACCACAGTACCCTCTCCTTTTTTATTTACCCCTGGCGATTTTTTATCTTTGATGACCCTCCCTTCGTTTTTTAACCCCAGCGATTTTTTTCTGGATCCTCACAAATATTTAAAATAATTTTGAAACAATCGGCGCGCCGTACCACCAACTCCACAAATTTTGAGTGGTAGCGACCCATATCATGATTATTCAAACCAAACTAGTACTCCGCATTTTCAACAAGCACGGCACGTTTTTTCTAACTATCCTTTTATATCTCTTCTTTTTTCTGACATTCATAAAGCCACTGAAACTATTTGCATCATGATACACTCGTGTTTTTCCCAAAGTGCATGGTGATAACCTCCAGTTTTTCTCTCCCCAGTGTTTGTTTTTTTTAGGATCTTCCCAATTTTATTTGCCCAAACCCTTTTCCCGGATCACCACAAATATCTGAAATAATTTTGAAACTGTATTCTCCCACCCTTCACTTTTTTCTGGATCCTCACAAATATCTAACCAACCCATTTTTAGCTCCCATATATGCATATGTATATATGCAAATGGGAGGTATTCTTATAAGATGGAAAAATGTCGTCTGTATGTATGTATGTATGTATGTACGTATGTATGTATGTATGTATGTATGTATGTATGTATGTCCGTCCACATCAAAAACTCCTAAACCGTAGCACCTACTGTCTTAGTATTTGGTGTACAGGTGCACCTAGGGGTGGAGATGTGAATTTGTTCAAATGAACATTTCAGTGCCAAAAATATGCAAATGAGGGGAAAAAGGAAAAATCCTGCAAATGGCTAAAACTCAGTAAGCATTGGTCAGATTTGGTTGAAACTTGGTATGCAGATTTCTTTAGGTATTCTATATTATTGTGTGCAAAAATTTGGATGAAATTTGCATGTTTGTATTTTTAGGGTATTTTTTCCTTTTTTAGTCAAAAAATCTTGTTCTCTGAAATCGCTCGTCTGATTGCTATGAAACTTAATACTCATGTTCCTCAGGATGACCTCAGTCATGCTTGTAAAAAATTGTATTAATTGTCATATTTGTAATTTTGGGCAATTTTCCCAATTTTTGATAAAAAATTTTTTTATCCAAAAACTACTGATTTGATAGCTTTGATATTTGGTATACAGGTATCTAAGATTAATCTCAATATAATGTATTGAAGGTATGTTGAGACTGGCAATTTTTTTTTATTTTTGGGGCAATTTTTGCCTTTTTTTTGGTCAAAAAATGTTTCTCCTAAAACTTCTGATCTGGTAGCTTTGATATCTAGTGTACAGGTTCCTAGGATTTATGTTAATTAGATATATTGTAAATTAGGATGAAATCTGCAATTTTGTATTTTGGGGGGCAATTTTTTTCCATTTTTGGTCAAAAAATTTGTTTCTCAAAATTTACCAGTCTGATTGCTTTGATATTTAGTAAACCGGTTTGTTAATAAGATATATTGAAATTAAGTTGAAATCCGGAATTTTGAATTTTTGGGGCAACTTTGCGAAACTGTCAGTTTTACTGGGATATCTTTCATTTTGTATTTTTAAGATTTTTTGGGGTAATTTTATACCTACTGGAACTAAGAGTATATAATGTGGTGATTTAGTAAGCATTTGATATGGTAAACTGTATTTGGTGTTGAAATGCAGTAAAAAAATCCTGGCAGATTTTGAAAAATTTCCAAACAAATGCCAATAAAAAATTCAGCCAGAGAAGGTTTGACAAAAAGAAAAGGTGGGAGAGTGGGGAAAAAGAATGTACAATGGATCGGATAAAAAAGATAATGTACCTCATCGATCTTCCAGACACCGTCCCTTATCAAATGGTCCATCCCGATGTATTTTTGTGCGCAATTAACCATGCAGTGTATTTTAGTTTAAGATGTCAAGTTAGGTAAGGATTTGAAAGGAATAGTCAAGTTCACCACAGTTTAACTTTATCTCTTGTGTCATCATCCTTGTGTAATTGGTTAAGTTTGTAAGTTGTTCCAGATGTGGATGCACCAGCTGTTCTGGAAGAAAACAATGTTTACTTTTCCATGTAGGGTTTCTGAGTTGATGATTGTATGTTGAAATTTCTCCATGTATCTGGTGTATGGGCAAAGTGTAAACATTGGTTGCATGTTATGTATTTCAGTCTATGTCAAATATTGTAAGTGAAAAATCAAGAACAGTTTGCTGTGTGCTTGTAAAAGATAACATATTTGTCAATACATAAACTGCCTTGCAGAATCAATTGATTGTCTTAAAGATTATCACAGAAGTAGAAAAGGAAAAGAAACTAATCAAATTGCTGTAACATATTCACTCTCAGTGCCTGTATAGGTCTATACTTAACTATTTTATCATTACTTTCAGCTGTTTGTTATATCTTTGCTACTCTCCATGGGCCAAGGCACACTTGGGGTCAATGTCATCACTCTGTGCCAGTCTGTGTATGTCAGTCTGTCTGTATATGTATGTCCATGTTTCATACAATTGTTGACTTGTTTTGATAAATATATGGGAGCGAACAGTGATGTTGTCACTATTTTTTAAAAACACCAGCGCTAACCTCGCTAGTTTTTTTTCAATAACACAATTGATTTTCTTTAATTTGAATCCACCACTACAATAGTACCCCCTTGCTTTTTTTTACCCAAGCGATTTTTCTGGATATCACCCCATCCCAAACCCTCGTTTTTTCATTACCTCAGATTTTTTTTCTGTATGTACCCCCCCCCCTTTTCATTAACCTCAACGATTTTTTTCACTATCTACAACAGTACCCTTCCCTTTATTCACCCCGAGCGATTTTTTATCTTGGATTACCCCATCATTTTTAACACCAGCGATTTTTTCTGGATCCTCACAAATATTTTAAATAATTTGGAAACGATCAGGGCGCCCTAGTGTGAATATTGTTCTTAATAAGTTCCAGGAGCTAAGATCAATATGATGCTTCATCCTATCCTAGCTACAAGAAAGTTCGCCTTGCGATATATTTCAGATAAATATTGCCCAGTCGACTGTCGTCTTTTAACAGAGATGAAATTGAAATATATCACCGCCATTTCCCAAATTCCTATCTTACAAAACGGAAATTAATAAATGCCAAACAGAATAAATGGACATATTTTTTCAGACTTGATAACATCGGTAGAGATAACTTTTTTCAACACTTAACTGTGTATTGCCATAGGCAACATGTGAAACATCAGCAGAATTGGCATAGTTTCTTTATTTCGGCCGATATAATCTCAAATATGCAGACTCTATTGGGCTTCTGGGAACATCTTCAAATGGTACGTACTGATTTTTATTATTTTCGACAGAGAAATAGAGAAAAAAACCAAATGAACAAGAGAAGAAAACAAACAAGTTGAATCAAAATTATAGTATGGGAACAGTTTCGAATGTTGGATTTTATTAGGCAGGGAATGTAGCAGTAGGCCTATATTAGTGCTTGAAATAAAAACAAGTTTGCAGTTGGTTTGATGTTCGGAAAATTATTCCGGTGTAGTTAAACAGTCAAGACAAATGCATGTAATGAGAGAAAATGAAAATTTCCGACGGTTTTCGAGACATGCCTCTCGCGTACTCATATCGGTTTGAACGATAAGAATTTCTCGAAAAACGACATGTCTTTGACCCGTGATGTGATGAACAGCATAAAGCATTGTATATGTATATGCAAGGGAACCCCATAATCATGAAAAGGGACAATTGAAAATGTCACAAAACAATCTCGGAAAAAGTATAGAAACGAGCATGTCTAAAGCAAGCAAGTTTGTGCATTAAGATGCTTAGTAATATTTGATGTTGATACTTTTCATTAAATTTCATGTTTATCGTGTTTGCCGTCCTCTTTTCATAAAGTGTGTAAAATTACTTATGCCAAAACGTACACTTACTTCGTTTCCATGTCGCAGACAATGTCATACTATAGTAGACCTGAAATAACTGTGCAATGTAAACGTAAACATGATTTGTTTACATTAAATCTCTTGAGAAAAAAACACTGACTTGTTAGTTACACAAACATTGATATACTTATACTAGTGGTAACACTGACACGGATTCATTGAACACAAATTTAAATTTATTTCCCCTTGAAAAAAACATTTGACATAACATAAAAGTCTCAACTTTCGCTTAAGCTCAAGAAGAATGATGCGCATTTTTAAAACTTTAAGCGACGTGTATCTATTTCCATGGAGTAAGTTAAACCTCTGACAATGATTGGAAATCAATGTAGCAAATAGCAACACACATGATGTCAACTGAAATTTAGAAAGGTTTCAGTAGATATTGTAGAAAACCTTTATTTGTCGCCAGTCGTTTTTGTAGTTTAAATGAATATTGTTAAAATTGTACCTGTTAGGTTATATCTGAGAGGAATCGATCACGAAATATAAAACTACTGTCCGAATTACTTAACGACACCTACACGTAATTTGGTATATCAAGGTTCAAGACAAATTTTGCGTTGAAATTTTCCGTACATTTATACTTTCCAGGCAACTCGTCATGTTACATCACACACCAAATACATTATCGGAGTATTCATGTAAGTTTGAAGTTCAATGATAAAATGCAGTCTAAAACCAAAAGATATTTGTTATGATATCTTGCGATCCGTGTGACACTTCTTTTCCTGCTGAATTTAAAAAATGTTACTGAACATAACATCAATCTAACATGCCATTCAACAATATCAGAAACAATAGATCACAAACTCGCAATACCAAAGACAGAAAACTTATTCAACATAATATGAATCTGACATACTTATAAAAATCTCTGAAACAATTGGTTATTAAAACATTAGGCTAAAATCCTGTTTCAAGACATACTTATTAGTTATGCAATGCAACTACAAAAAGTATTTAATAGGACGCTGTTTCTAATGCTAAAGATCACCATACAAATCGTCTGATTAAAAGGCAATCATTTTAGTTTTTCATATACAAAAAATCTTATGAACATATTATAAGTATATTTTCAACAAGTCTGCACAAAGAGCATAATTTCCTTTGGTGTCATTTGTTACACAGTTTGTTTAGTAAGCGCTATTAAAATAAATGTGATAAAATAATGAATGTTTGCCTCTCTACATTATAGTATTGATAAACGAAGGTCGCTTATCGTGCCGTTTCAAGGGACAACATTCCACTGCAATTTTTACGGTAGAGAGCCTTGTTGGAGGCAGGCGAGATTTGCCCTGTGTTCAATATCTTTTTCCTGTAAAGGAAACAGTAGACGGAACTGCGCCTGTGCGAGTTTCTTGTTTACAAACAATGTATTTCGTGCATGATATCTGGATGCACCTCATCATCATAGCTGCAACATTTAAAGCACACGATGTAGATTATGACAGACATGCTTAACTTTCATCAATCACCATCATACCTTGGATACAGTGTTTGCATTGGTCGTATGGGTTCCTTACGATCTTTGTGGACAGTTCAGATCAGTGTATACCTTTAATAACGACATTGGTTTTCTGTGACTCTGTGGCCCCTTGTTGAAACTCCAAGCCGCTGAAACATGTCGACTATCTCTGTACTAGCAGGCTCTACACGGCAGCTGTAATCATTCAGGATTTTCATCAAATTGCTGAAGGTACTCTCAAACATTATGTCGCCCTCAGTTTGTGATCCTCCATTTCTCTTTCGCTCTTCCCATCGTTTGGACCATTCTGATAAAATGTGTTTTGTTATCGACATTGACATAGATTTGCCTTCCCAACCTCGGACTTTGATTGGTGGTATACCCATTAGATCTGCCATGGTTTCCATAGTCACCTGCCGTATCTCTCTTTATATCCATTATCATAGAGAATCTTTCCAGTGTTTCATGCTTCATCCATTTGACATCACATTCGTATCCGATGATACGAAGTAGTGTGGTATCATATCCGGCGCAAAGCAAATCTGTAGATGCCTCTTCATCGCTACATTCATCGTCATAGACGTTGATACATTTCATCTCTGCGTCAACAATCTTCTGTATCGGGTAGAATTTAACCTTTTCTGCATCAATATGTCTCCTCAATGAATGTGCGCTGAGGACGTGGCTCTCAATATCACTACCGGGGCAGCAGATTTCTAAGACATCATAGACAGAATCACTCACCATTTCAAGTAACTTGTGGCAATCCCCGATGTTTGTTTTATCCTTTGCCCTGACGCAGATGTGAATGGCTCTCCAACCCCGGGTCATGTACACCAAACATTCAACCACATGGCAAACTTTCATACCATTCTTCCATATTCCACTGGGAGTCTGACCTAGGTCACGGAAATGATTGTAAAGTCTTGCCTGTAGTCTTGGAAACAATCCAGGTGAGAAGCTATCAGCTTCATCTCTACATTGAATTCTGCGACCGAAGTAGATTTGTATTGATGGATCCATTCTCCACTGTGATTCTGGCATTTTTTCCTTCAACAATGCAGGCGCGATGTACAGTACATCGCCAACAGATCCTAAAGGGCTGGTAGCGGCTTGAAAGACGAGCTCGAAAATCTTCAAAAGGTTAAGAAGTAATCCAGTATCGGCAAATTCACTAAACACTTCGTCGATGTCACTTCCACTATAAAATGGCAGATTCTTCGGTAACTTTTTGGTGTAGTGAAAGAAATATCTGTGGCTAGCATTGGTCCAAAAACTCTGGAGCATAACCATTGGATATCGAGGACAATGATATCGTCGCCGTCGGGATTTTTGATGAAGAGAAGCTGCAAATAAAAAGTAATTAATACTGAGAGCATTACATAGTGAATATAAGATGATTATTTTGTTGTATCCGTCACAGTGACTGTTTTATTATTAAGATTGTTAGTCATTGAACGGATTTTAGTGTAAATGTCGCACATATAGGCAGCTAAGTAAAATGTGTGCTTCTGAAAAAACGTATGATATATTGAAAAAAATGACATGAGAAAATACTGTAATATCATGATGAAAGACATGAATTTCCTACCCAAAAGGAACCTTATCTAGATCTGACTATGGGTGCAACTAACAACACTATAATCTGAGTTGAGTGATAATGTGTTTACAAGGTCAATGGTTATTAGACACAATGCATAATTGGCTTTGGCGTTAGTGACTGTTGGGCGAAGTACTGAGTCAAATATCTTCAATTAAGATGAATCTATTGTCATTTTTGTTTCGCACAAACACGAATGTAGAGGCCACAAATCGTAACGTAAATTAAAGAATTATGAAACATCATAAACCGCCTCTTAGAATGAAAGTGATGTTTTTTTTTTCCAAAAATCTGTACCTCTCCAGTGTTGTCAAGATAAGATGTAGCTGTTTTCAGGAAGTCTTCCTCCACCAACGGATCCATTTTTTTCACTTGTTCCACATAGGCAGGCCAATACAATATTGGGAACTTCTCGTTGATTTGCCCTTTGTTCTTTAGGGTTGCAATCTTCTCACAAAGTTTGGGTATTTGTGCTTCCCTCTAACAATGACATTAATTAAAACCAGATATGAACTGAATATGCTCACGTGTTTTATAACAGGTTCATTAATAGTAGTGCGCTTCACAGAACAATGAGATATATGTTATCACTATATGTAGCAGGTTTTTTCAACTTCGCACAGTACTCTCAGAGTTTAATCACTAATTACAAAACTTTATTTAATATACAAATGAGCTGTTCATTAACTTGACACTGCTCAATGCTTTATGGGACAATTAGATATCCATCAGATCAACATTTGTAGCACGTTTTATTTAATTTAATGCTGTAATTTTAGAGTAATGTCACTAATTACAAAGTTCATTAAATATGCAAATAAACCGTAAATTAACTTGACACTGTTCAATGATTCATAGCACAATTAAATATTTATCAAATCAATATCTGTAGCACGTTTCACAAAATTTTGGTGCCGAAATTTCAGAGTTATATACCTATTTACAAAGTTCATTAAATATGCAAATGAACCTTTAATTAACTTCACACAACTAAATGCTCTACACCACAATTAGATATCTGTCGGATCAGTATCTGCAGCAGATTTCATCACATTTGGTGCAGTTATTTTGGAGTTATATCACTAATTACAAAACTTCATAAAATATGCAAATGACCTATTTGTTAACTTGACACTGCCAAATGCTTCTCAGTACAATTAGATATTTATCAAAACAATATCTGTACCCAATTTCACTGACTTGAGTGCCGTAATTTCAGAGTTATATACCTAATTACAAAGTTCATTAAATATGCAAATGAACCCTTAATTAATTTCACACTACTAAATGCTTTACACTACAGTTAGATATCAGTCGGATCAGTATCTGCAGCAGATTTCATCACATTTGGTGAAGTTATATCGGAGTTATATGACTAATTACAAACCTTCATAAAATATGCAAATGAGCCATTTATTAACTTGACACTGCCTAATGCTTCTAAGTACAATTAGATATATATCAGATCAATATTTGTTGCAAGTATCATCAAGTTTGGTGCGGGAATTTCAGAGTTATCTCACTAATAACAAAAGTTCATTAAATATGCAAATGAGAAGATAATTGACATGACACTCACAGTATCATCATAATATTCTTAGATTGTCATCTGTGAAAAGTTTCATGAAATTTTGTGCAGTATTTCTTGATATATGTCTACGCTCTCAATACCGTCTCCATAGGGAAACCATCGTACGGAAAAAAACGATATTGCATAACTTCATTAATATGCAAGCCACAGCAACCAAATCTAATCAGTTCTTGCATATAGCATATGGTACCTGTGTACCAAATCTTACTTGAATCCGTTCAGGCGTTTTTGAATTATCGTGTAAACAGACAGACAGACACACACACACACACACACACACGGACAGACAGACAGACATCGCTATGACATTAGCCCACATGTTTACACACGTGAGCTAATCAAGACTTCAAACCTTCTTTAAGATAAAGTAAATTGCAATTGCATTTTTCCAATGCCTATCAGTCTATCGATATAAGAAAAACACCAATGACAACAAAAAAATAAAACATCCTGCAAAATCACAATTACACGCCTTGGATTGACCATAGAAAACATTTTAATCCATTGCACAACTCATAGAGCCAGTCTTTGGCTAAATGAATGCTTTAATTTTACAATAGACATTCTTATTGACGTTTTGTTTCTAACGCCAGAATATTCGACAGACATGGAAAGTAATTTTACTAAGCAAAAAGTTAAAACCATTCCGATTTAAAAAAACCCAACTTGTTCACATTTTCTCCAAATAGTATTGTAGAGATAAATGGATATAGCTTACGTAAACCACTTAAAAACAATCAATCAAGCAGAGCACATTTCAATATACTAAATACACGAAATATGCATCAACGTAAAGTGACCGATCATCTGATGTAATTTATCACATGCACAAGCCAAGTTTGTCGTCTCCCAACAAAAAATACGGGATTTATTCTCTGGTCGTTCTACGTCACGACAACCCGCGTCTATGTCATCAATTTTGGTGCGTCGGACCTTTTTTTTGTCGATCTTCGGTGTGCTCGTAAATATGTAAACAAACAACATGGCGGCCGATGTTTCTCCCACGATCAAACTGTGTCTGACGTGAAAATATCGCAAACATTAGTCATGATTATTAGAGTCTGACAATACATCAACTAGGCAAATTTTTGAGACCTCGTGTTTGAGTTTTGTTGCTGATATGCATAGGGGTTCGTATTAATATGGACCCCGCCGACGCCTGAACTTTCGACGCACTCTGTACTTTCATGTGGTAGACCACGGTAGACATACGGTTTACACTGCAACAAGGGGGTCAAGTGCGGTGTCCATGCCTCCAAAAGTCATGTAATGAAATCGATATTTTCACAGACTACGACATTAATAATCCGAACAATGTAAACACAAGAGTGTACCGCCTGTATATTCCGAAGGAATTACGTGAATAATTTGCGGAAACAACGAACTCGAAGCTGGTCGCGTATACCGTGGGTTCCGTAAGCATTGCAAACAGGGTCAGGCGCGACGTTTACAGTGTTCGCGCCGTCGAGATTCAGTCGATATTTGTTCCCGAAAAATAGCGTATCTTCGTCTGTGATAAATTTCTAGGACTATGCTATCTTTGAAATAGAGTATAACTTTGCGGAAGGTAGCCTACGTGAAGACCGAGAGCTGTCATTTGCTCCAAACACGAACGAAGGTGAACGCTAACGCACGTGACGGACGACTGGAAGTGATTGACAACTTGTGCACGGCGTACTGATATTATTCCTAAAGTAGTTCAAAAGTTAAAACGCAAAAATAACGAATTCTTGGCTTGTGCATGTGATAAGTATATTATTCCCTAATATTTTTTTTCGTTCAGCTTGGAAAATACTCGTGACGTAATGACTGTGTCACCACTCGTCTTTGACTCGTGGTGACACGGTCATTACGTCACTCATATTTTCCTTCGCTGAACGAAGAAAAATATTAGGGAATAATATCTAATTATAATTCGTATTTAAAGATATTATCATGGTTTACCGTGTCCTCTATCATCTCTAGACAGAAGCATTTCAATGTTTAATTTTACCTTGCAATCTGATAGGCATTTACGAAGTCTGTCCATATCCTTATGTCGGGAATCATGACAATTTAGCAGAAATGTTTCATCCACTATGTTCAAGTATCTCCCGAATATCTTCTTAGTCTGTGCCCGTATATTTTCAACGACCTTGATTGCTACAAAGTAAGTATGAAATGATTATGTCTTTGTAGACGATATTTAGATTTAAAAACTTACTAAAAACTCACCCACACATCCAAGCAAGGACGGACAGGACACAGGATTGGCGCCAAGGCAAAAGGTGCTCATTTCTTGTGTGATGGCAACCTTGCAGACTGAACATGCCAACGTAAAGTGACAATACTGTAAAATTCAACCGGAAATAACACCTTAGTGTTGCAGAACTGAAGTAAGGGAGGGTTGCCAAGAGCTCCCAGCTCAGCAACGTGAAAACCGCTAATGAGTATAAACTGACAACGCATGCGTGTGTAATTATGGACCCTGATGACCACCGAGGGCGCCCTTCAGGTTCGCCAAATCACCCACACATCCAAGCAAGGACAGACAGGACACAGGATTGGTGGCAAAGGCGAAAGGTGCCCATTTATTGCGTGATGGCAACCTTGCAGGCTGAACATGGCCAAAACGGAGTGGCCGCTAATCCTGTGACTCTTCTGCCTTGAGTGTGCAGTTTAGTTGCTTGTAAATTAAATTATCAAAATAAAAACACCTAAGTAACACCTAAGTATTGATTACATAGAACAGTGACATGCAAACACTAAATAGTTCAAAGTGAACCTCTAGAAAACTGTTTCAAGAAAAGGTTAATGACGCTTGAAAACTTCTAGGTACTTGGAAAAGGAGATATTCAACTACAACAAGTATGCTTGAGATTTCTTGTCAGCGTGTGTCTGAATCAGTTCCCCGGCACATGTGCAGCAAAGGCGCGGGAGGCCCCGCCTCTTCCGAAGCGATGACTGGAAAATCGGGAGAGGGGAGTCCTGCCTGGGTGAGGAGCTGGCGAAGATTGGACGTGAAAGTACTGTGTGTTAAAGTAATTAGTCCCTTGGACTGGGAAACAGGAAGGCTGGGGAAGGAGGGGCGGCTGGAAGTAATCTGCACATCCGCCTCAAGGCTGAGACAAGACACAGTGGTGAGCCAGGTAAACTAGCTATTGGAATAGTAAGTATTCGTTCATGACACTGAATGTCTTTGACCAAGTAATGCTAATGACGACACCTGATGATGTGAAGTGAAATTTACGGCGTGCCAAGTGGACATGTGGATCAAATGAACGTGCACTGGCTGGAACTAAGTTTGATTTACGTAGAAACAAGTGAAAGGCAGTGAGGAATGCTGCCCATAGGGTGACATGGAGTGGGTTGGACAAGTTGAGTAAACGGTAAATTGAAAGCAAAATTTCTCGAGTGATGGCAAGTTTTTGTCGTGGTAACTGAGGGCAGCTTCGACTAATGCTGCAGAGTAACAAATTGGTTGTAAAGCTGTAGACTGGTGAGCGTGGAAAATCGTTCACCTCATGAAGAATAGCTAAACTGTTTAGGTAGCCACGCAGAGTACCAACATTCTTTATTGTTGATGACAGGAACTCAATGAACGAGCTAACAGTCTCTTGTGAGGCTGGAACTGGTGACAGATTCAAAACAACACAGAACGAGAGGTATGTTTTCCACTGAGAATGCAGGTTACGTAGTGTGCCTGGTGCGTAGGCTGTTGCCACTCGCTGTTTAACTCTGATTTTCAGTGCTTCATGTAAGGGAAGACTGTTTAAGAGTCCTGCAAGAAAGGAAGAGGGAAACTACCATGAATGGGTTAAACGGTGGATATCAGATATTACAGGAAGATTGATCATGTCACTAGTATGGGTCAAAATGTGGAATTATTCTTGGTAAGGAGCTATGTGAGAGGTCTGAAATCGGCAGTCTGCGCCCCCAAACTGCGCTAGCGCATTTCAATTTGCGCTATCAATCTGCGCTCCCATTCTGCGCTATCAAACTGCGCTCCCATTCTGCGCTATTGATCTGCGCCCCTGTTTTGCGCTCTCTGTTTCTCCAAACCATATGTGCTGTGAAAACGACCCAACTAGCACAAGAACGTACTACGACGTCGATTATGATTTTACTATTTCCATCATTTGAAATTTTTGATATGACATCGGATCGAGACATGGTGCTACAGGCGCATTTAGGGAGCTGCATTTAGGACCCTGGTAGCGAGTCCTGTATCATCGATGGCTGCCAGACCTACGTGGAGATAGAGTTGACCTTTCAAAATTCTGCCTTCTCGACATACACCTACGTACTTTTTTGACTTTCCAAACATGTAAACTACATGTATGAGTGTGATAGAAACGACACAACCACTTAACTTAACCACGTATCCGCGGTTTGAAACAGTCCCGACATTTACGTCCCTCGGACTGGCACTGTCGCTCTACAAACCCTCGACCCGTCCGGCTTATTCATTGACTCAGATGTGATACATTGTGGATGAAAAATCAATTTTATGAAATATAAATATTGTAGAATCAGTAGACAGTCCCCTGTAAATCAAATAGGTGTGTACATACAGGTTCAGTAAGGTTGTACTTTCACTCGGCCGCTAGTTGACAGGTTCACAATCGATGTGATTGTGAGTGCACTGAACAGCTAGGACGTATGTGTTGTCATGCTGAACTGTGGCCCACGGTTAGTGGTTTTCAATGTTAAAACTCATTGAAGTGCAAACATGTGCATAAAACTAGCCGTTAAAGGATGACCGGTCGATGAAAATACGGAAACTTTCCATGCAATATGCATTATTCACACCGACACGGCTTCATCAACTGTCCCCGTATACGTACTCAAGGAAGATGACACGCGTATTTTATTCAACATATTCGGTCATCTATTCGGTAATGACGTAGCGCACGATCTCGTTCAAATGTTATTCTAGCCAAGCCTTTTTGAATGAGCTTACTGTTCGGACTGAGAATTTAAAATAAGTTCAAACTAAATTTAACTTATTCCAATTTAAAATCGACCGTACATCGGTAGATCCTGTACGTAGGCTTATATAGATATAGGAAAACTACAACCGACGTCCCGTTTGCACAGATCACGGTCCCTCGCCACAAATTTGTGGAGGGACCGTGCACAGATGTCGGCGCTGACATGACCTTGACAATCATTTTTCACAAAGAACATGCATAAATTGCCGCACGAGACAGGAAGCAGACAACGTGAGTCAAAAACAAGTGAATGTCCAACGCGATCGCGCGACGACAGCACACAGGTCTCGATCGGATAGACTTTTTTACACAAGTTTCGACATCTTCATCTTGACTGTGAACTCTAGTAACCAAATTGTAACTGTTGAGACAACAGTATACAGTTAATCTACTGGTTAAACGTTCGAAAATTGGATTTAAACCAGGTTTAGCAAAGATGTGGTTGCGGTATAGAAATAAATGCATGCATGCACCACGGTGTTTGGGTCAAGTGGGGGTAACTTTATTACTACTGGTCAAAAGTCTATATTCCACAGAGTGCCGTGACCACCCCCAAAAATGCTAGCAAGTGGCGAGATTACAGAGTTGTGGCTGCCGGGGGTGGCCACTGGCACTACCTCTATGTTTCTAATGTTTCTAATATCTGTATTGCTGAAAACGTCACGGTGATCTTCCATTCTGACGTCTTGTGCCCCACTTGCCAAAAACTTTGAAACGGTTGTTCACTCGAATTTAGGCTATCGCTGGGCAGATCGTCCATGTAGCCGACACGAACACGAAGTGTCTGTTAGCGGCCACCAAAAACTATAAAAAATAGTAAAGAATGAGCTACAAAATCACTATCAGTTTCGCTGGGAACATATTCGATGGCTTGTTACACAACTGTTACCAGATTTCAGGTAACACTGTTTACCACATGAGCTTTGATCGAAGTGCGTTGGCCGTCTTTTGATTTTGAATGTCGAAAATTGCATATGTAACCTCTCCTAAAGCTTTGTGAACTGCGATTTGTTTGCATTTTTTCACGATTTTACTTTCTAACAAAAATAAGTTCACGTAAAATGTATTGATAGATGCGTAGGGAAGTTTTACTCACAAAATTTGAAATGTGTGTACAAGTTTGAACAATTAAATAATGAATGGTTGCCGCTCTCATAAAATTGCCGCTGCATGGACGTGCATCTATGTGTCATAACCTTCAAAAACAAACATGATGTAATTTACTGCTATGAGTAACACTGAATTCCCATGTAGTTGATTTCCTTGATGTTCTGGTTGTAAGCTTTATTATCTCCCTTACATGGCTAGTTTTTGAAAATGTCGGGAAATCAAAGACGATGTAAAAACTGCTCAATTCAGTTACTCATTCCGACACAAACAACAGTGTACTAGTTTATCAACATATCATGTAGTGAGTAGAATTCAAAGAATATCCAAATGTCGAAACATTAAAATGAACACAATATGAGAAGATTCCTGAAGATTCCTTTCACAAAAAGATCAACTTTAAGTGATACTTATGAAGATTTGAAACCGAGTACGTATACCCTACTTCACACCTCGTCAGTCTTACGTCATCGACAAGTCAACCACGGCGTCGGCAGGCTTGACGTCATGGACGAAGACTTGTCAATCATCAAGGAAGTTGCGAACATGTATGGTCTGTCGGGTTCAAACGTTTCTGAGAACATGAACAGAAATTCTTAGTATCGACAAAGAAATCGTCAGAAAAGAAGTTAAAAATCGTGATGCTAACGTAAATATAATTTTGTATCCACTTGTGCCATTCCATGTTGCAGGGTTGCGTCGCCAGCCCTGCCACTCACTCTGCTGTGCATTGTTGGACTCTGGGAAGTAGTCGCCGTCGACTAGCAGCAACGTCTAACCATGGGGATACTAACATAATTTTAGTCAGAACTTGACTTTGAGCCTTAAACTACTTGATCACTTCCCGACCTCCTTATACGAGAAAGAAAATCATCTAATTTTTACTACTTCACATATCTTTTGTGTCGGATCCACTGTCCACAGAATTTTTTGTATGTATGTCGTGATTGTACCGGAAAGAAATTCAATCTTACGTTACTCATAACCAGTCGTCCTGACAATCTTGACATACGTCGAAGTTTTTAAACACATTACGAAAATACTGAAAAGTTAACTAATATTCTGAAAAAAAAGTGTTGCAAAGTGTTGGCAATGGCATGATGGTGGGAGGCAACCGACAGCTATAAAGTTACAAGTAAATACAAATATATTTCGACACTGATATAATATGTCCTACGATCTGGCTGGCAGCTTTATCAATCTGTGGCAAAGTGCCACGGATTTATATCGCGTTAGTTTCGTAAATGTCGCAGCTACAAAACTAAACTTACAACATTCCATAGATAGCGCAGAATGGGGGCGCAGATCGATAGCGCAGAATGGGAGCGCAGTTTGATAGCGCAGAATAGGAGCGCAGATTGATAGCGCAAATTGAAATGCGCTAGCGCAGTTTAGGGGCGCAGACTGCCGATTTCAGACCTCTCACATACCTGTGGAAAGAAGGGGAGAGGGGCAACCGGCTTAGGAGGTTTATGACTCGGTGGCAATGAAACTGGGTCGCGACAGCGTCCAGAATTTATACCCTGAACATTCGCTTCATTGTCACATTGAATGACGACTCGTTTGGTTTCTAAGGCGGTGTGCCCATAGTTTGCAGGCAATTACTGTGGCTAATAATTGAAGGGCTGAGATATGATGATTTTTGTTAAGATGGTCTTAGGAAAGGTGGTATGGAAGTACTCGTTTCCACATGTGCCGCCTGCTCCCTGGAGATAGGCATCTGTTGTGAGTATTTGGTCAGGTTGGGACCAATCTTCTTCTGGAATGAAAAAACACCATCATAGACAGGGATGTAATTGCGCCACTGGTCAATGTCTTTTTTTCATTTCTTTATTGACATAGAAATGATGGTGATTGCATTGCAGTTTTCGTAGAATGCAAAGCAGTCTGGCAATGAATACTCTATCTGGGCGCACACATCCCGCCAAGAAAGCGAGTTTCCCAATTTGAGACTGTAGTTCCTATTTGCAAGCATGATGTCGGAACATCTATTTGTCAAGAAGCAGGAGTGTTTTGTGTATCTTCTCTGGCGGTACACTTATAGTCATGTCAACAGAATTAAACAATCTGCCAAGGAAAATCATCTGCTGTACCACAGTCGTCAATGTAGTTGACAGATGCAAAGCCATCTTCATGAAAAAAGAAGGAAACTGCATTTGTGGTTCTCTGACACGCGATAGAAGCTGTACGTAAGCCAAACGGTAAAATGGTGTCACGGTAAAGTTCGTCATTTAATTTGAAGCCCAGCAAATGGTAATTGCCGGGATCGATTGGTATTTGGGGATAAGCATGGCAGAGGTCAATTTTTAAACATTATGCAACCGCGGCCTTTGGCTTTTATGATATCACTGAATGCATCAATACCCAGGTAGAACAAATAAAATGGGGCATCCAAATAAGTTTCTGTTGGAATGCCGTCGTTAACAGAGTTACCGGCTGGGAAGCTGAGAACAAAATGACTTGCCAGCGGAACCTTTCTTTTACACTGTTTGCAGCGGTAATAAGCATAAGGGTTTTGAGTCAAAAGGCGAATCGTGGAAGGGCCTAGCACTGTGCCATATCTTGTTTCTTTTTCAATGAAGCTTATAACTGTGGCAGCATAGGAGACAGCAGACTTGTGATTGAATTAACACAATATGGTAGGTACGGTCTAGTGTAACCGATTGGCCATCCATACTCTAGGAAATCGCAAATGGCAGAATCAGGGTAGCTATGTAATTTGGCATGCCAGACGGGAATGTTTAGTTTAGAATCGACTGGTACTTTGATACCTAGATAATTATGAATACCACTTTTGACAACTGCGTCGTGGGTTTTGATCAGAAACTGTGAACGGCTACTGAAGCTTTCCATTTGCAATGATGGCGGAGGTGTAGGGTTAAATTCAGTAGCATATTGATTAAGAGACAGTGCACTACTCTTATTCAGCGATGTAATGTGTTTTGATGCAGTGTGTTTACTCTTTAGCCGCTGTTCAGAGTCTATCAATAAGGAATCGCAGTCATTACAATTATCCACTCCAAGGCTGTTCTGATTGGGTATTTCAAATGTGTCTGTGGCATTGAGTTTTGGGACCACTGAGAAGTAGTCAGCACTAGCACATGTATGAGTCGAGAATTGACAGGACTGGTGCACGTGTCGCCATGGGAATGACAACAGTCAGCTTGAAAACCTTCATTTAAACTCTTATTAGTAATGGAAGACTGATAAAATTGTTGGATATCACCTCGACACATATGATAAAGGTTACTAGCACTATGAAACCTGCATGGAATGAAAGACTCCTTATGATTGGGATCTATGGCTGGTGGATTACGTTCACCGGAAGAAATGCTGATATCTGATTCATAACTAAATCTTACATTATTAGAATTACAGTGGCTGTGATCACTTAAAGTTACAGGAAATGACAAATTCATTATTAAAAGTTGAATAGGAAACTGGTAAAAAATTCCATCACTTGAAAAAATATCCATCATCGGATTCATCACAGTGTAAGTGTGTACCATTACTATCAGTGGGAAAGCTGTGACTGTATGGTGGCGCTGAAGCTGTATTGTGTGAAATTACCTTTGGGTTCAATGTTAGACTGGGTACAGGCATCTTTCGTGAAAACCCGACTATGCTATGTTTCAGAATGTTTATAAAGCATAGTACATTGCATTACTGTGCCTACACAAACCTGAATTTTAGACTCAGTTTTCTTATCCTGGTTAGCTTTCTCATTACGATACTTAGGGTCGTTATATGGACACTTGGTTTTACTGTGATCAGCGCTTTTATTGCGGAATTTAAAACACGCGCTACAGATATGTCTGAATTCGCATCTGTAACCATCCTGGCAATAGCTATCGTTGTTGAAGGACCAGAAGTAGTGTGTACGGTCGGACGAACTGGATCGTGTTTTAGGTCTCGCCTTTTCTGCGGCCCTAGGGAAGAGGAATACCTCTTTCAGGTTGCTTAGCTCATCACCCCAATTCCGGTGGCTACATGCTTTGTCCTAAAGTATGCTCCATGGTACTTTAAAACTGCATCCCATGGGTAGACGGTGGATTATTTCATGAAATAATTGAGGTGGCGTAGACGGCGAGACTTCTCTGTCTCGTTAATTTTATCGGAGAGTAAAATGGGGGGGGGACCCTTCGACAAACTCATTGATGCTCATGTCTGTTCCATTGCCATGCTGGGGGTATGAACTGTTGCTGAATGGCTTGCAATTGCTGTTGCAGCAAATTATCGGCCTTCATTAGGTCACACATTATTGTGATATGTCTGTTGGCGTGTTTCGTGGTTGGGATGTGGCTGTTGGCGGCGAGTTGGGTGATGTCAGCTACGCTTGGCGCGTTCGGTTGAAGACTTCGAATTTCCTCCTGCATGTCGGTGAAGGTGGACAATAGTTGCGAGAATGCAGTGTGTATGTCGGAAACGTCTTTATGCAACAAGGAACTTGAAGTGGTAACACCATTGCCCAGTTGTCCATCAGAAGTGTCACCGTATGAAGAGATTGGAGAAGTTTGGGCAGACTGAACATGCAAATATTCCTTGCCGCGGGTTGTTGGTTGCCTACTACCCCTCCGTTGCTTGGTTCCTTTTCCCTACGGAGATGTGACTTAAGCTGGTGCATTACTCGGGGTGTTGTTAGGGTGGCTTCATGATCGCCCTTGGATAAAGCTTGGGCAGAAGAGTCAATCAGAACGTCGACGAAAGAATTGGTCGGAGAGGCCATGACAGACGTACAAATTGTCAAGAGCTCTCAGCTCAGCAAAATCAAAACGAAGATGGCAGAAGTTGCAACTGAAAAATGACCTGAGGGCAGCAATATATCAGAGATGCCCTCAGGGCAGACCTACATTTCCTATCCTATCTGCCCATATGCCCTGAGGGAAGCAATAACTGAGCTGCTGTCAGGGCAGACACACAGTTCCTCAGTGACGTCATTTGATGTTTTGCACATGTTTACTCCGCTCTGAACTGCCCTGAGGGCAGCGCTGCCCTCAGGTCATTTTCGGTTGCAACTTCTGCCGCCTGCCCGTGAAAACCGCTAATGAGTATAAACTGACAATGCATGCGTGTGTAATTATTGACCCTGATGACCACCAAGGGCACCCTTCAGGTTACGCAGATTTCTTTTATTCTGCCTCTAATTACTTCCTTACGTCTGAAGCTCTAAAGATACGTTAATGTTATAGCAAAACAGTACACAAAACCTGAACCCCACTCTGTAAAAGGGCCAATTCAAAATGCTTGGTGACTGTAGATAATCATTTTTGATATCTTTGCATACTTTTAACGAATAATACGCAAATTATGGAAATTTATTCATGAATAAGGTCCCTATTTCTTATAGGTAGGTTTGAATATAAATTCTGAGAATGGCAGAATAAAAAAAATTGCAAAATAGCCATAACTGTAAGAGATATGGAACCAAGCCATATTGTATTTAGCAAAAATTAAAAAGTTACTGATGACTCAATCGTAAGCAAAAATGTGTAGAAAAAAGTTTTAGAAATAATTATGTCTTAAGGGTTGATAAATCATTTCGGAGATAAGAGGATTTTATAAAGTGACAAAATCCAGAAACGTGAACAGAACCACCTAATACTCGAAAAGCAATGTTTTTCAAGGTATTCACCCAAACTCCGTCTGCCGTTTCCTCACACTCATGCCCGCTCCATTCTTGCAAGTGTCATCAGTTAACCCTAACACTTGTACGCACTCAACACACATATCATTCGACAAATTACAATCAGCAGTCTTAGATCGTTAAACTTATCTAGAACAAGTCTGTTCCATTCTTATTTTAACGGATTATTTGACAAGTGAAGTGAAGACTGATCATCTATTTTCCGTTTGGCGTTTGTGACATTGTCACATTACTGCTTGTTGAATATTGCCTGAATTTAATCATCTTATCACATCAATAGACAGAGTTATATTATGATGTCACACTATTGATATACGACTACGAAGAATCCATATTCTTTGTGTGGTGGATATTGGGCCATGAGTGTTTTTAACGTAAACAAACAAAATCAGCTGATCAGAACTGATTTCAAATTCCTGAACATGAATTATTAAAAATATGTATAGTGCACAGTAACAACCCCTTTTTACTGTAGTTTAAATAGCCTGGGTAGAGGATGCCCTAGGTTTGTTGGCAGTCCTAGGACAAGGCTATCGTTGCTACCTCGTGTTCACTTATTTTCAGCATTGCACTGCAGTGCACAACGTTGTTCAAAGTAAAAATTTATATTACGATAATAGAGACTGGAACGGACTGTAAAAACTGGTGCAAAAGCAGGGTCTAGTAGAAAGTACCCTAGATAAACTGGTACTGAGCAGATTACTTCATTGGAAGTCTTAAAAGCGATGGACTTGGCCGACATCAACTCACTGAACCTGCCGTTCAGACAATGCTGTTTGCTATGTCAAGCGTGAAAGAAAATCATGTGTGATGCAGCCAGTCCATGATGCTGACGTGAAGGGGAAGGCCTCTCAGGCACCAGTCACAACAAATAGCCTTGCTGGGGATTCAGAACTAAATCGGCTGTTAGAAGTCCTAGAAAACGATGCCTTGAAAACAGTCTTCTCTGATCCAACGACGGCGGCAATGCGACAGCCACTGGAACCAGATGGCGCCAAAGGTGAGAAGAGCAACAAAAGCCCTAATCATCGCCGATTTTATCACAGCAAAGAAGGGAACGATTGAAGATACGGATGAAGCTGAACTAGTGAGCGATGGTTCCTCTAAACTTTTTGTTCGTACTTCAAAAACCAGGCCAAAACCAGAACAGGTTTTACTCTCTCAATGGATATCGGCAACCGCGCGTATTTTGCGTAAGCAAATAATGGCGGGAAAGCTGTCAACATCGGGTAAGACTAATTCACGTGCCACGTGCCACATGCCGCGTGCCACGTGCTGCGTGCCGCGCGCCGTGAGCCAAAGTTCACGATGCACGATTAGCATGTTAAGCTAGAAATAGGTGCATTTTCACTCTAATTCACTTTATCGATTCATCTTCACTGTTAAATCACATTTAATAGATGCCTTGTATGTGCATAAAGTAGTGACCTGCGACATGTGCTGATGGGTAAGGGACTGGAAAAAATTATAGGGAGGGAGGGTGAATTTTTCAAAATGATGCTGAGAAAAGTGACTCTCCCCAATTGTTATGCCGTCCCTGTACGTGCTATAGTCAACATCAATAATATTTTATTTGAAAAATATTTACTAATTCATAATGTGACGCCTCATCCCACCAAATATGAAGGCTGTTGCACTTATATACTGGCAAATAAGTTAAATTCAGGTCAAAGGTCATCCTGGTTACTTGATATTTTTGCTGTAAACTTTCCTCCCATGATGGCCGTCCAGCAAAAATCAGACCTATAGCCATATTGGCTAGGTCAAATGTCATCCTGGTCGCTTGATATTTTAGCAGAAACCATAGTTAACATAATAATCTCTGTCCAGTAAACTTTAGACCTCCACCTCTGTTAGCTAGACTATAATTTATAGATGTGCATAATTTGTGAGGTACAGGATTGTGATGTCCGGGGGGATTATTGACTGTCGACAACGATGGAGTTCCACAGAAATGTTCTTTATTGGACGGCAGCCATGTGGGAACTAAATGTTACAGGAAATTACGTGTACAGACCATGTGACAATCACGTGACTACAACGATATCATCACATCTCCTCAACTTTGCATAAAAACGTCCAAGTTTATGCATCTCCTCAACTTAGAACGAAACTCATACCTTTGTTTGCAATTCACTTAGGAAACTATGAAATCTGCCAACACTGTCTTAGAAAAATTTTCTTTTAAATTGTCAAATTATTATGCTCTGTGGATAATCATGTTTTAACAAACAATAAAATATAAACTTTAACTTTTATAATTACCTTCATCAGAAATTTACCACTACCAGGTAAACATCAGATAGAACAGTACGTAACTCTGAACAAGGAACAAGAACTTGAAACTTTAAAACTAGGAAAGTACAATTTTCCAGAAAGAAGTACGCTCTACAGAAATTCAGTCCATAGTGTTTGTGAATAGTCTTGTATCAATACAATCTATCCCTCTGGCATGAAATAGTCCTTGTGCCAAGGGGGTTTAGATTTTACTCTAGTTGAGCGTCTCACATCAGTACTGTTGGGGTTTACATTTGTCTTAGGTGTATCTACACCAGGACGTACACCTGTTTCAACTGGTATTGTACTAGCAGGTGAAATAGAACTAGAACATACTGGTCTTGTTGATTTCTGACTAGGACAGACAGGCTCTATTGACGAATTCTCAAAATTGCTAGGAGTAGATAACTCTCGTATATTGGGATCAAAGGACGGAACATCATTTTGTATTCCTGTTGAAATTTGAGGTTCTCCATATGTCAATTCTTTGGAGTTACATCCAGTGCCCTGGAAGGGAAATTCCTGACTTTCCTCAACATATTTCTTTACATGTCCCGTGGACCTTCTTTTGACACCTTTGGAATTTTCCAAGACTAAAGCACCCCCATCTTTCTGAATGACTCTATATGGTTCTGTCTCAAAATTGGGAGTAAGTTTGTTTTGCCTAAACGCTTGCTGGAGCAAAACCGAATCACCTTCCCTAATATCAGAGGAAATGGCATGTCTGCTGCTATCTGCATAGACCTTCTGTTTCAATTTCATTCTAGTATCTCTTTCTCTCATTTTGATCTGCCAATCAGACTCATTGATAGTTTGGGATGTAATTCTCAGCCTGGGAATTTTGTCCCTAAATTCTCTTCCCATAAGAGCCATAGCAGGAGATACGCCTGTCACAGTATTGGGTGTATTTCTATATTCAAATAGAAAATGTGTCAAATCCTTATATCAACTTTTCTTTTGCAATTTAGCGATTCTTACAGATTTCAAAATCACTTCGTTCAGCCTTTCCACGCTCCCATTGCTCTGAGGCCAATATGGAATAGAATATTCATGATCAATACCTAAGTAATCAAGAAAACCTTCAAACTCGGCTGAGGTGAAAGGTGGACCATTGTCGCTCTTAACACAGTAAGGCAATCCATGTGTCAAAAACATGGCTTCCATGGCTTTTATGACATGACCAGCATCTGTTTTCTTTAATAAGACTACTTCTGGCCATCGAGAATATAAATCAGTTACCACAAGCAACTTTTCACCATCACACACCTCAAGAAGGTCAACAGCTAAGTCAAACCATGGTCCTTCAGGTAATTGTGTGGATGATATTGGCTCTGGGTTTGGCCTAGCACTAACCAATTGACATGGATGACAGGACCGTATCAGCTTTTCTACGTCCCTGTCCATCCCGGGCCACCAAACTCTGTCACGTAAGCGAGCCTTTGTCCTCACAATTCCCTGATGACCCTGGTGAGCAATTTTCAAAATCTTTCTTTGCAAAACCTGTGGTACGACTAATCTGTTACCACGCATGATCAGCCTGCCATACAACCATAACTCGTCTTTCACATGCCAATAAGGTGAAGACTTCAATTTTGACCACTTTGCAGAGGTAATACACTTTTCAACGAGTTGTAAACTCTGGTCTTTTGCAGATTCTCTCTCAATATCACATGGAGTGATAGCAGATGGCATGGCCTCTAAAATAACACTACATGCAAAATCTTCAGTTTCTCGACAACACTTATCAGATGGTTCATCCACAGGCAATCTACTCAACATATCTGCACAATTATTCTTTCCCTTGATGTGGGTGATATGATAATCAAACTGCTGCATATACAACAACCAACTCTCAATTCTAGCTGAGGGGGGGGGCTGGAGTTAGGGCTGAACACTTTCAATAAAGGCTTATGATCAGTTCTGATCTCAAAATGACTACCTTATAGAAACTGCTGAAGTTTCTCACATGCCCATTTAACCCCAAGTGCCTCCCGCTCGAACTGAGAGTACCTAGACTCAACGTGTGTAAGCTTTCTGCTTATATAGTATACTGGTTGGTATGAACCATTACTTTGCATTTGTTCGAGGATTGCTCCAACACCAACGGGTGACGCATCAGAAGTGACCCGAGTTTTAGCACCCTGCTTGAAATAAGCCATGAATGGACTTGTGGTCAACTTATGTTTAATGAGGTTGAATACCTGCTCATGCTTGGGAAGCCATTTCCACTTCACATCCTTGCGAGTCAAATCCCACAGTGGGCTAGTCACTGTAGCAAACTTATCAACATATCTGGAGCAAAATTGGGCTAGCCCTAAGAAACTTCTCAATTCTGATTTGTCAGTTGGCGTTCGAGCTTTTACTATAGCTTTGACTTTCTCATCAGTGAGTTTCATACCCTGGGCTGTCATCAAGTGACCCATGAATATCATACTGTCTCCTATGTTACACTTTGTAAAGTTCAAGGTTAAACCATGCTCACTAAATCGCTTGACCACTTTCTCAACTCTGGCATCCCTTATAGAACAGGAATGCCTGTCAGTACCATGTGAAATTAGCATTCACATGGCTAATTGGCATGGCTAAATGTATGTGCATAGGGAATAGGCAGTTAGGCAGTCCACATTCATTTCAGAAGCACGTGGGTAACATGTGTATAGGCCAAAATATTTAAATGAGCTAGCCACTCACATACATGTGAACGAATGGTTTATAACATGTGGACGAAGGGTTATAACATGTGATGAATGGTTATTTTGAATAACGAATGGTCATTTTGAACCATTCACATGTATGTGAACGAATGGTCATTTTGAATGGTTATTTTGAATGCACATATGAATGACAGGGTCATTCTGACAGAAAAGAGCACCATGAAAAGTACTAATTTGACACTGGATTTTAATTTTACTTATGTTGCTGTGTGATTATTTTGGTTAACACAGTTCATTTGCATCTTTGGAAGGTGTAAGCAAAAAAGAAATAAGTGAAAGCTAATTCCAGTGAAATTAAGTACTTTTACACAGGACCTTATAGTGAATGTGAAATAATTGCTGGAGATGTAATTTAACTATATTTGGCCTAAAACTAAGCCAGGCCAAACAGAGTTAAAAGCAACTCAGACTCACCTGAACACAGCAAACACAAGCAGACTCACCTTTCCAAACATTCAAAATAAAAAGCACAAAATATACCTGTAAGTCTGATGACAAATTTAATAAATTTTTGGCTTCAACAAATTCCACAGACAAAGTGAAAAGTGATTTAGTCCAAGATAAGTTTTTAAAAGAGTTCATTTAGCTCTGGCCAATAAGTCTCGTCTTTCATGTCCTATTTTGTTTTGAAATTTGACATTGAAGACTTCTTTAGGTAAGTCATGATTATATTTGCCGAATTTCTCTTGGGCCTTGGCTGACATGCACACTGAAATGAAAGAGAAGAAGAGAATGAACTTAGCAACATTTACTAAGACAACAAATTTACAATATAGTTTTAGAACATGAGTGTGATTTGTTACGTAAACACATAGAAGAATTTATTACATGTGGGTAACATATCTAGTGTAACATATCTAGAAATGTATTGGGCTTGTGTACGTTGTATTGACTTGACTAGTTGCCACAGCTACTGGTCTGATTAATTTTTGTACTCATTACAGACTCGTCACATCATTACATCCTAATTTGAATCAATACAAGAAAGTATGTTACTGTCTGTAATACATGTAGCAAACAAGTTATTGAACTCATTAAAAATTACAGCTGCTGTCCTTTGAAAATGAAGACGCATCAAATTTCTGAATATTTTTTGTCTTTCAATAAAAGGCTTCATACCTGGCAATATCATATTAAAAATACATTTTAACAGTAACCATGTATGAAAGAAGTAGAAAATTGCAAGTAAGACTTAGTGGTACAAACAATCATAAGTTTACAAAGCCATGTTCATCCTACGATCTAGTTTTTTTTTAATATTTTCATTTCGCCTAATTTTTTGCATACCCCGGAAATTGAAAGCGAGCGAGAAATTCATCTGAAAATGCTTATTGAGCCAATTTTGCAATGTGAATAAAAACAGGCACAACTCATTATCTGATTGACTTCGAGTATGGGTGAGGCTCACATCTTCATGATCGCCAGCAAGTGCACAGTGAAGTCAATGCACCACCATTTTGTCCATAGTCTGAAGTCACACATACTATAGAAATCTTTAATGTATTCGATTCGTGGCGCTACGTGTTGGTGTTACCTCCTTGAGGTAAAAGGTATTCGGAATCAAAATTTCTACCTCTTGAGCTTTATAAGAGTATTTTATAAATATGCATTTCAAATACTTACCGGATGAATGGAAAATTATCGTCAACCGGCGACTTGCTGTCTTGCGTCACTGCATCCAACCACGGTTCAACACTGTCGCGGGGGAAATACACTTTACCTTCATGCCTTCTGAAACATTACCCCTTAGACATAACTCACTTGCTGTTTTGACTAAAATGTATCGTCGCTGGGGTAGAAATGACCGAGAAATCAGCCATAATTCGTAAGATTCAGTTGAAGCTCTGAACTGTTAGCCGTTACTTCAAAAAACTCTGCGCAGTCTCATTTGAGAGATGCAATGTGATATCCGATAAGTCAAAAGGTCAAGGGTCGTGATCGTCGCAAAATTTTGACATTTCGTGTACGCGTAAACTGTTCTTTTAGATATTTATAATAAACAAAAAATGACTTAATATGAAGAGATCAGTTAAAATACGGAAGTCAGACACACTAAGTGAACACCGTTGCAATACTGATCTGCCTTGTTAAATTCCGGCATACTCATTTATGGGACCCTTCAGGTCGTACCCTCTTGCGTCCCGGCCACTCCGTTTGGAAACCATGGTCCCTCCAAGTCACGACATCGTACCGTGTATCGTCAGAACCGTTAGTCCATCCGGCTCGATTTTTGTACGGTTGGGGAATAAAACAGTACCCGTACTGTGTCTCCAAGTTTTATGTAAGTTGTAGTGGCGAAAGTTTTACAATGGCAGATGCAGAACCATCGCAAGTGTGTTCGTCGTTGTGGCATGATATGACGTACAATACATGACTGCATAGCCAGTTGCTCACGGACGTACGCGAAAACGTGGACCGTATGAGAAATATTTAATGACTGATCCAACCATATTACGTCTGAAAATGTGAGTACCTTTCAATAGAATGCAGGTTCCGATCATATTGGATATTTAGCGGTGAACATGTGTTAATTATTTCACATTTTGAAAATAAAAATAAACGATGTTTAAATTGATCTGTGCTGATTTTATTTAGAGGCTGCTCGCAGATGTTTGCAGTGAATTCCCTCTTGTCATATTCATTGGTTTATACTGAAAATCCTGGTCTCGTTTTTTTTAATGGAGATGAATTAAAACAATTCTAACCATATTCAAGGGATAGTCCAGGGCCAGAAAATTACGCTGGTCCGAGGTCCCGGACCAGTGATTTTTTATCCCGGACCAGTATAAAATTACCCCTTAAAAGTCCGGGACCAGTAGGAAACGGGAGTCAATTTACTTCGCAAGGGAGTTTCCAGTGTTTTTCCAAGATTGTGTTCTTGTGTCTTTTGACGCAAAATTGGAAACTACCGGTACGTCCCCAAAAATACGGGAGTAACTGGGACGCACTAAAATCAGGCCTAGAATTTCACTGACACCAAGAGTCCATTGTGAGACAACGTCTTCTAGCTACAAAATCAGTTACTCTGTAGCGATTCATGATATGAGCAAGGCGCGGCGATATGCGTCCACTAGCCACTGCACTGGGCCCTGGGCCATGAACTCATAATACATGTAAATGTAACATGGCAAAAACCAGACCGTAGTCTCACCTAAAAATATCAGCAACCCAAATTGTGTGAAAATATTATATCTCTGTCTATCAAGTAGTATTTTGCAGTAAATTTCTCTGGAAGGAGTCTCATTTTAAGTTTCCGATCGTCCGTAGCAAGCAAGCTTCAGAGTTTAGGAGGTCACCATGCTGACTTCCTTATATAGTCAAGACCCCCTAGCTCGATTGTAGCTGACCTTAACAAGAACCGCCTAGCTTGTCAAAACAGCTTTATGGCAATTTGCTATTGATATCAAAGGAAAAAGTTCTTCTCAGATATTTGGTGTTTTCAACCTTTTTTTTTGCATTTTAAATGGAAAAGAATCAATCGCTGGGCAATTATAAAATGAACTTTATAGCTATAGTAAAAATAAAATGTTAAGTGTGTGTACCAGAACTTGAGAAGTTTACCAAGTAAATGTTTATGCAGAGTGTCTATATTACAAGATTGACAGTTTTTGCTGTATGTAAATCCCAAGCAAATCTGATAGAAATGCATATATAACATGAGTACGAGAAATGAATCATTCTCGTATTGTTATGCACATTTTTGAGGACCAGTGGATTTTATCATGGGACCAGTGAAAAAAAAGGGTCACTGGTCCTGGGACCAGTGGGAAAAAAGGGAAATTTTCAGGCCCTGTAGTCTGTAACTTCATAATTTTGGCAGAAATTTTGTTCTCATATTGACTACAGTTTTTTCTCTCTTTACAAAATCATGTTAGCCAGTATTGCTTATGTTATTCTATTTTCTAAAGCATGTTCAATGTCCAGTGTTCAGAACCTGTATTATGTACAGTCAGCATTGTTATATTGTTTGTATACATTTTAGTCTGGACTAAACTTCCATTGAAAACAATAACAGTTAACTTTTATAATAACATGCACCCAAAGTGTATGTTGGTTGTATTGATAATATGAACGAGCTAATTCAACTTAAATTTGTGAATAATAAAGTAAGAGAAGTTAATACACAACACAAAATGAACAAAATAAATAACTTACAGCTATATACCAGCTGTCACTTTTAAACTGCAAACCACTGCTTCTGTATCCACTAAATATTAAAGTCTGAGAACATTTAACTGGTAACCGGTGCATGTGACCCATTTAGTATTTCTATAGTGCAAACATGAGTAATTTCACCTGAATAAACTTAACCCAAGTAAAAACAACGCTACACATGGGTGCCGCCTAATTTATTTAAATTAAATAGACAATAGGGAATGAGATTGACATGAGAATTGACAACAAGCCAGTCCTTGCAGTTTATTAATGCATGTCTAAATTTTTACTACCACATGTGTAAGCTACCATTCAATCCATTGACAATCTTCCCTTCTGTCATGAATTCAGTAGGACTGGTATTGAATGGTTACTTCACATGGCTGAGTCTGATTTCACATGCATAGCTAGTGATGAATGTTCAAATTTTAACATGTCATATTTCCAATACTGGCATGTGGCGGGTTGGACTGCTATGGACTGCCTATTTTTCCTCAAATAACCATTCAAACTGTTCCACACAGAAATGTGGACTGGCTAATAGGCAGTTCAGTTTTGTAAGGGATACAGATGGGCATGCTCATAATTCTCAGCTACTACCCTAATATCTTCATGTATGTTATGGGCACCTTCACAACCTTTCAAGACCTGGCTGATTAAATTTTAAATTTTTCAGTCGCCATGTTCGCACAACGATACAAAGAGTTGGGCCCTGAGAAAGTTGTAATTATATATCCCTGCTACTTTCATCGAGTTCAATTTGATGAAAGGCCATATTCATATCAAGCTTGCAAAAAACTTTGGCCCCTGAAATTTCTTCTAGCGTTTCATCCATGGTGGGAACAGGGTGTCTTTCCTTTACAATGGCTTGATTTGCTTTTCTCATGTCAAGACATAGTCTAACATCATCTCCATGAGGCTTTTGAACCGTTATAAGAGGGTTGACCCAAGAGGTCGGACCATGTGACAATCACGTGACTACAACGATATCATCACAAGGATGATTTGAGGGTCAAAGGTCGGTGTCCCATACCAGTCACACTTCGATAGACACCAGCCGTCTGTGAAACGTAGAATAAGCCACAGCTTAGTTGCAGAGGGGGGATATGGCAGGTCAAAGGTCATGCTTAAGACCCAGATCTTTGAAATATAGCAACCTTACCATATGGTCTACAAAATAATGTACAGAATTTTGATTGATCAATTTTTAATGTTACAATTTTACGCGCAGTGTGATTTTGAAAATACTGGCCCTCCTTCCCCTATTATTTTTCTCCAGTCCCTTTCTGCATATGCACCTTGATGTAAATTCGTAAACACACATTCGCTGGTCACCGGTTCATGCATTTAGAAGGCAGCGTTGAAGCCGGAATGTTGATTTATCCATGGAAATGAATCAATGAATTAAATTGGAGTGTAAATGCACATATTTCTAGCCTAACATGCTATCGTGCATCGTGAACTTTGGCTCTGGGCTCTCGGCTCGCAGCACGCGGCTTGTGGCACGTGAATTAGCTTACCCGTCAGCATCCGATATTGTCGACTATCTTGATCATACCATAATTGTCAGGTACTATGCTAAGACATTTACAGTTCCTTCGTTGATGTGTTATGATCACGAATATCGCAAACAAAAACAGGCGGCATCAAGCGCAAGTGGGAACCATCAACCTCCACTTGTCTCTATACCATCTTGAATGCTGCATCTCCATGCAACCATCAAAACCTCAACGGAAACAGCGCAGCTATGACAAGGCGGGCAAAGAAATATGCTACGATTTCCAAAACTCGACTGGCTTTAGTCGCAACCAATGTAAGTTTGCTCATATCTGCATAGAAAGGGGCTGTGGAAGGGGTCATCCACAATTTCTCCATAAACAAGCAGATCGAGAGAATAGTGCTACTGAGGGCACCTCACGATAGGAACAGTCACTAGCCCACTGAGAGACCGTTTGCACGTAAGGAACGCAAAGTAGAATATCACTTTGACAGCTTGTTTATTTTAGACGGAATTTCAAACGGTTTCCATAATAATTGAACCTAACAGCCACCTCCGGCCTTCTGAGAGAAATAACTAGGTGTCTCTGACTTCACATAAGGGACTGGTCATTTTCTTCGGCCGGGGGGGGGGGCAGTTGATTCATGGGGGATCGCCCTGTTTTTGACTTTGGTGATTGGGGGGGTCACCATGTTTTTGAAATGCCCAATAGGGGGTCAGTGTGTTTTTGAATGTCGATATGGCTCATACTCGCAGAAAATACATTGTGCCAGCCACAAATTTCATCATTCAGTTGCATTTTTCAGCGTGAACTTCGGGCGTGTAACTTTAATAAGCAAAACTCCACGGTGTAACAGACTTTGTGAGTTATGTCATCTGAACCAAGTCGAAGAAGATGAATTTCACTTTTTGCTTATTTGCGCAAAATCCAAGATTTAAGAATCCAATTTATTCCACTGTACTATTTCAACCCACCTGTTATGTACAGTTTAGTACTTTGCTATTATCTGAAAATGTAAAGACTCTGAGAAAACTTAGCAGATATATATTTTATGCTATGCAACGTAGAGACATGATTGTAGGTACTAGACAGACTGAAGAACTCTAGCGATGTATCAAATTATTGTTACACTTTGCTGTACTTTTTTGGCCGGTTATATATATATATATATATATATATATATATATATATATATATATATATATATATATATATATATATATATATATATATATATATATATATATATATATATATGGGGGTTGCTGGAGAATTGATTTAACAATTTCATCTCACAGAGGAAAGATAATGTTATGTAAGAACTAGTAACTCCCAAACACATCCAACGAAGTAAACCAGTCCTCTCCGTAAACATGAATATTCATAGCAACAGTAATATATTGTTATGCGACAACTGTCGATCTCAACCAAAATTCCACAACCTGCGGAACCAGCGATGTTTAGCCCATGTAGATTCACTTCAGTTTAGTCTGCTGATGAGTGAGTCTCGCGACTCACGAAACAACGTTGTAGAGATGAAATTGTAAAATGAATTCTCCAGCAACCCTTATATATCTCGCTCTACTTTTGTATTGACCACTTTGTATAGGACAAGTCGAACTGCATACTTCGTATATATATATATATATATATATATATATATATATATATATATATATATATATATATATATATAATATATATATATATATATATATTTGGTTGGGGGTTTGGTGCAAGTTGGCTTTTTACGTCAACTTTAGATAAAGTTGACCTTTGACCCCCAACCTTTCGTGTTTCATGTTATTATATTGCATTGTGTTAGGGATATTTAGTGCACAGTAACACCCCTTTTTACTGTAGTTTAAATAGCCTTGGTAGAGATTGCCCTAGGTTTGTTGGCAGTCCTGGGACGAGGCTATCGCTGCTGCCTCGTGTTCACTTATATTCAGCATTGCACTGTAGTGCACAGCATTGATCAAAGTAAAATTTTCTTCTTTGTATTCATTGGCGCAAGTTGGCTATTTAGGTCAACTTTAAATAAAGTTGACCTTCATACTATTATGTTGCTTTGTGTTAGGGATATTTAAAAGTACATAACAGCTTGAGCAGCGGATTGCCAAAGGTGGCTCACTGATAGGTATGAGTTAGTACAGCTTAACCTGTTCACCAAAATTCCCTGTAAACAGGTCCACACCTACCATTGATAACAATGGGATTGGGCTAAACCATATATGGTGGTGAAAGGCTAAAGTTCTTGACGGCATGGTTGCTGCCATTACAATCTGATGAATCTACCCTTTTACGTCGGCAAATTGTCAACTACCCTTGGGCACGCAGTCCATGTTTGGGCTATAACACATATGATATCATACAAGTACATTGAAAGTGCAAATACAGCATCTGATTGGTCAAGACGCGAAAACAACCGTGGTATATTGATGATAAACTTAAGCTGACATCGTGCGAGCTATCAGCTTGAGCATAAATCCATTTGTGACATTCCACGCCTGAATTGCAATGTACTGTCATAATAGCAACAAAACACGCCCAGCGACGGTATACCACATGATTTTGACCAGTTCACTTCATATATGCACTCGCTATCTCTCGTATATATATGTTGTGAACTGGTCAAAATCTTGTGGTTTACTGTCGCTTGTTGTGCTTTATTGCTTAAATATCACATCATTTGATAGCACCAGGAGTGTGCGCGCTAGCAGCCATCTTGTCTCTAGTATCGCACCGGCGGCGTTGGGGCTCAAAGCACACTGCACGTGGCAGAGGTTGCAACTGAAAATGACCTCAGGGCAGTGCTGCCCTAAGGGCAGGTCAAAGCGGACTCAGTTAACATGTGCACAACGTTCAAAAACGACACAAATTATTTGAAAATATTCCAATACGCCCTGAGGACATCAATACATCAGTGTTGCCCTCAGGGCAGACTTGCATTTCCTATCCAATCTACCAATCTGCCCTGAGGGCAGCAATATATATGAGCTGCCCTCAGGGCAGACATACATTTCCTGCCCTTACAGCATTGCATAGTGTATATCTACCAATCTGCTCTGAGAGCAGCAATATTAAATAAGAGTTGCCCTCAGGGCAGACATACATTTCCTATGCTTACAGGATTGCATAGTGTATATCTACCAAATCTGCCCTGAGAGCAACAATATAATCAGAGCTGCCCTCAGGGCAGATAATCTGCTATAAGGGCAACAAAATATTGTAACTTCCCTCAAGGTTGGGATGACAGCTGTTGAGGCACTTCTCAACGCAACCACCTTCACCAGTGGCAACTTGCTTAATTGCCAAGATATTGTCTGACCGAGGGAAGCCTTCCAAGTAGAGAAAGAAAGGCATCACTTGAGACAGAAAGGTGTACATAGAGCAGACGCAGTGGCTCCAAAGCTGGAAAAGACAGACACAGAGCCAAGAACTCAAGGCCGAGAAAGAGCTGTTTTTGACGGATAAGGACTTGCAGCTCTTTTTGCAAGAGATGGGGTGCGTCCTCTCTTATGGCTGATGAGACCAAGTTTTAAGGGTACTATATGTCGTGCGCCAGACAGAAACAATTGGAGTTGATCTATGTCACGGAAGGCAGCCTCGTGGTGTTTCTCCTTTGATTGGGGCAAGTCACTTGCTGCTGTACTTGCCACTGACTTGCTTGTGTGTGACAGCGGCTGGCTTGTTGTCTATGAAGACTTTCAGATAGAGTGGCTTTATTTTGCTAGGGCTGTCTTCAGGCTACTTGCAACTGACTTACAACCGACTTGCTGGTGGACTTGCCATATTTCTCTATGTATCTCACGAGCAAGACACTTGCAGATGGTTGTGTGAGATGTGGCAATCATTAGATGGAAAAAAAAAACAGACAAAGCATGCTCAGCTTCATCCAGTCCTCTGCCCCAAGACCCATGGAGATCCACAAACCATCCACAGAGGCTGCCACCCCTCCCTTACTCCCTGTCGACTTGCAGAGTGTGTACATCACCCAGAATTGGTGACTCCTTGACTCTGACACAAAGATGAAGATCCTCTTTGTCAGATGGCCAAGAAGGATACGGGGAAGGGGAAGCCTGTCATCCTCGAGAACACTGGCACCAGCGAGGTCTCGATCCTCTTTGACCTGTTGTTTATGACTGGATAGACGAGTAGCACTAGCCTGCCTGTGGATGTTGCTATAGCTCTACCGTCCCCCTATTAGACTAAAAATATAGTAGCCGTCATAGGTGCAATGTAGTCTCTTAGGCGCGCCCCATTTTTTTTGTTCTGATTGGTCAGCTCTCATGTTACCATGGGCGAGGGTGACAACCCTATTTTCGGTGATCCAGCGCTTGCTGTTGAAGGAGGACACAGGAAACTTGTTCAACTCGAGTACGTTAAGGCGAGGCTTGAGAAATTTCTTATGAATATGCAAATTTGCACTAATAAATATTCATGTTTCCCTGAGCGCGCGCGCTCAGCTTGATTCAACCGGGTCGCGGACTTGTATGGTGTGCGAGTACTCGCCAGTGTAGCCTTCGAGGCTTCAGCTCATGTGGGCAAAAGACCCAAACGGGAGATTTGGAACGGCTATTTATGTCAGCCAACTTCACCGTTTCGGTCTTTGGCATATCAAGAGCATATCGAAATGAACGCAGTTTGACGAAGGATATTTGTGGCTACACCATCATGGTTGCCGCCCGGGGTTGCCGCCATCAGCACATGTTGATCCCTGATGTGGCCCACTACTTGTTTTTGCCATCATTCATCAAGGACAGACAGGAGTGTTTTGCAACTACTGGTTGTCACTACTCACGATATGTACAAAAAAACGTCAGAAACAAAAGCGAGGTTGAGTATTTTATCGATCTCCAGAACTGCTCTCGCACCGACGCGATCGCTGAATGCGTATGGTGCTGAAATGGACGCGACCGCCTAGTTACTAGGATACAGTCAGCTGTCTCTACCCATAAAGCATTGTATGTGGTCCCTGGATGGGCTTCCCCAGGGGCCTGCATAGGGATTCCCGGGCCGGCTAGAGTCCCAATTACGACAAGAAAATTGCCAAAATCCAGCCGCTAAACTTGTTATTTTTTTTAAATCGCTGATTTGAATATTATATTGACATGTTTGTCATTATCATGCTGGCAATTCTTTATCCCAAAAGCAAGTGCAGGCACAGTTTGACCCCAATTACGCTCGTACGGAGGTCGTCCGTCAAGGGTCAGCTGATATTTTGTGGTGAGTCTTTAATACGGGGGCGAAATTTCTTACAGTATAGGTCGCACTAGTGATGGAAAGTGAGGTCAACGCGGACAGTGTGGTTATTTACAGGATATGGGGGAGTCTACCGGCTGGATTCTGTGCTCGAACAGACCATACCATTTCGAACCAAAAATACCGTTATTTAGTGAAATAAATTATTATTTCCGGGATTTTATCAACATAATACTATTTTGCAGAGTCGTTTTTTATAAAATACATATACAAAGTTTGACTAATACGGAAGGATGTGCCGATTTAGCCAGTAAAACCGAAACGCACTCGTCGATAGAGGGCGCCCTTGCGGGAGCCGTGCCTTAACATACTCGAGAATAGCTGTCCATATATATGGTGCCCCACAGAACGCAGCATGTCCATGCCATGGCAGAAGATCCTCCTGCTGAAATGGGCCTCTTTGAATTGCTCATGGCAGATGAGCCACGTCAGCACATGTTTTCATGCCAATGGTCCTCTTGATGGCCTCTCGGATTAAGTAAATCTTCGGACGCAGGCCTGCACACTCAGCGATAGGGCATCTGGTGCACTAGTACTTCATCTTGTGAAGCACCTTCTGGTTCTCTAGGTTGTAGAGGCAGTGATCATGTAGGTAGTTGGAAGTGTCGTAGAGGGGCCGGTGCCTGGCTATGTCTTGGTAGAGTCCTCTGTCTTGGCCTGAGCAGGAGTGAGTCAGTATTCGTGTAGAGCAGCTGGCAGCGCTCCCCGTACTTGACTTTCATCTAATTGTAAAAGAAAAGATGTACTAGAGGTCCAGGATGCTATGCCAACATACACAGGACGGTTGAGGACAAGTCAGTGCTTGTGGAGCCGGACTGCTGTGAGGTTATTGTTGAAGATGTTGGCCCACACATAGGCAGGGCTGGCCAGCAGGAGCTGAATCTTGTCCTCCTCATGTGCATGCACAAGCTGCATTTCGATCCACCGGCAGAGGTTCTCCATGGTTTTCCCAAAGACAGAGTTGTTCATCAGCTTGTAAAGGTCCTTTTCAAAGGTGGTGACTGCCTGCTTCTGGAGCTCTGTGTCAAGTCAGATGCAGGGCTCCATCCATGGGTCTGTGCATCAGGCGCTCCTTGACGCAGACGTTGGAAACCACCTTTTCCACCTCTGAGGGCGCTCGCCTTTCTTTCAAGAGCTCTTGCTGGTGCATCTACAAACAACAGTCCTTAACCTTCATGCACTTTGGGGCAAGAAGGTAATCATTGTAAGCCTGGTGCAGGTGGACAGGGTACTTGAGGTTTACCTCGAAGATGTAGCCTTCAGGGGCGCCCTCTTGGTGAATTGGGATGATGTTGCCTTGAGCATTCAACAGTCATCCACCCATTGAAAGCCCCCCCCCCCCTTGTGGGCAGCAACTGGCTCATCGCCCAGCCATAGAGGTTGTTGGCGTCCAGGTTGACAATGTAGCTGTTCGGGTGGGTTGGTTTGTAATGAGGGTATGTTGGCCTTTGTGTATCTTTTCATCACCATCGAGATCCCTCCTTACAGCCCTTCTCGACAAAGAGGTGCTGGTCGTAGTCAGTTAGCAGATCTAGCACGACCCCTGTCTTTTTCAGAAGCACGTCCCAGGAGAGACCGGGGCTGGTGTAGTAGTGGGCTGGATCCAGGCCATACTGGTGCAGGCTTGTCTTTCAGAAGCTCTCGAACATTTCTGCCAGGAGGAGGATGTCCATGCGGTTGTAAAGGTCATGGTAGTCCCCAGGGTGTGGCAGCCAATGGTCTCTTTCGTGTCGGCGTAGTCGCTCTCTTTGATGCTTGCTATAGAGTCCTCTTTTAGCGGGAGCTGGGGCTTAGTAAAGCACTCCCACTTGTCCACGTATTCGTATGGATAGACACCTTTGTGGCTCTTTTGCAGGGCTCATACTTCACTGTTATGCAGAAGGTCTCAGGCGGATGACTAACAAAGCTTTTCTAAGTAGGTCAACCGAAAATGGGTCGATGAACCAGAGCTGCCAAGGTGAGAAGGAGATATTTATTCTGTGTTATATGGATGTTGGTGAATGTGCCCTATACTTTCCAGATGGCATGCATCAGGAGATTGGGACATAGCATCACAGGTTGTGGAACACGACTGATATGGTTGTGGTTGTTGGGCTCATCCACAGCTTGAGGTTACAAGCATTCTGCCCTGCCAAATGGTACTGCCCCGTGATGTGGCAGTGGTCAGGGACAGAGTCTCCAGTGAGTGGCTTCTGGCATATTTGGCAGGTCGTGGCAGCGCAATGGGCCTTGCAGTCCTCTAGGGTCATCCGCAAGTCTTTGGCTTTTGCCAGGATTTATTTGATCAAGTGCTCCTCTTCTTGGATATCTGTGAGAAAATGCTCTCCCGGGTTGGGCCCTCTGTACTCCACAGGGGGTTTGTTGTGCCATCACAGTGCACGACCACATAGCGGGAGCTGAAGGGCTCATGATGCTGGGTCACCTGGGTGTTACTAGCCATGGGGTTGAGCTCGGGGCCCCTCCACCTTAGTGATCAGAGCCTCGAAGTCAGCGTAGATCACAAAGGGGAAGGGAGCTGCTTGTGGTGGTTCTGGAAGGTGAGCTTGTTTTTGCACTCTTCTGGCATCTTGACCCTCACAGCAGTCTTCCCGATCCCCTGGCAGTCAGGCTTGTGTGCCTCCAGCAGGTCCTGCCTGGTGTACCTATAGAAAAAATAATTAGCAGTTGTGTCTGTGATGTGTATCTTTTGACTGGTCATTCAAGAGCCCGTTGAGGTCTTTCACCCGGATGTAGTGGTATTGCTAGGCTGTCTTAATCAACAGCATGTTGATGCGGGTCATTCTCCAGGCTGCTTGCTGATGTGAAGGACAATAACACCTTTGCTCCAGCCAGAGACATTTATGGTTAGGCGTTCCTGTCTCTCTACCTTACCTATCTTGGAGAGGGGGCTGAGGGCATTGACTCCTCTGAAGGCTGGACCAAGGCCATTGTTGATGGGTATTTGGTCGACCTTTTAGAATTTTCTATAAAGGTGTGACACTTTTCTTTCTGGCCTTAGTGTCGTGATTCGGGTTCGTACAGGGCTTTACACATGAGTGTATTGTAACAGGATAACTGATAGCTGGCCTGAATAATACTACACTGTTGAGAGGCCCTGTAAGAGTTTCCGACTTTATAGTACCTGCCAGCAAAGTTCTGCTGGGTTAACGGCCCAACCCAGGCCAATAAACACCAGAAGTTATGTATTACAGCTCTCTGCCTTTCAGCTTATATTCTTTAATGGTTAGATACAGCATTCAACAGGACCTACAGCAACAGTTTCTGATAAACAGATACAACTTATATGCTCTGCTTACTTAACCAGGAACGTACGTAGTTCTGCTCCACCCAGCAAGGGAATGTCTAAAATGCAGAATATGCCCACCGGAACTATACGGCAGCAACGGAGTACTGGAACGAACTGCCTTTCTGCTAAGACAGCGGTAGAGCAGCAACGCCCAGATTTTAGAGTTATACTCTGGGACAGGATCGAGCGGCATACAGCCATAAACCAAGTCCATCACTGGACTTACCCCCCCCCCCCACCGCTCGCTCAGCAGGAAACTGGTCTCAGTGGGGTTGGCTGTTGGCACACTGGCCGCTGGATGCTGAAGCCCCTCGAGGCTAAGTCAGCAGCTGCTCAGGATATTGTTTGTTTATTTCACCAGGGGAAAAGTCACAAGACACATCGTACAGTGAAAGAATAGAAATAAATAATGGTAATAGCAAGTTACAACAGTGTTTGTCATCAAAATGTTTTAACATTCCTTTTGAGGACTATGGAAAAAGTTCTTACAAACTAGTCAAGTCCATGGCCCAAATATACAATAATAAGGAATAATACAACATGACTTCAAGGTGACGAAGAATTTAAGATAAATAAATGAAACAAGCACACACAACAGAATATATCGAGTGTGAGTGAGAAATCTGCAAGTCCTGCCTGCGAGACATCTGAGATGTCTCATATTCAGCACTCTGTTCTATCTCTCTGCTACACTGCTTACAAGTCTCTAAGTCCAGACTTTAGAGATCTCTGCTACTGCTGGGCATAAAAGCATCCTTACCTTGTGCATGGTGTAGCGCCAGTTGCCAACAACAAAATTACTCAAAACACTGGCTTAAGTATGACTTCTTTAGCCAATGAGAAGCTACTTTTGCACACAAACAAAGCCTTAAGCCAATGACATACAATATTTTGCGCATTATGTTTGCCTAATCTGTATATTAATATCCCTACTTGATATCATCTTAATACTAATACTGCCACGTTGGCAAAAACAACTGTCAGAAGAAGTGATAAATGACTACACACTCTAAGACAAAGAGACGCATTGGAATGCAGTCCAGTATGTCGTTTGATATGTCTACTGATCTCTTAAGTGCATGCACAAAGGAGAGTATGCTACTCGCTACTATAATTAAAACGTAAACACAACAATTAACAGGCACTAAATTAATTAAGAAACCATAATAAAGAAGATTACACATCCAGAAACGTGACATTACCCCTCCTTTGATTTCCATAACTCCCGTTTGAACTTTCTTTTGTTAGGTAATACACCAATGAAACATATGTCAGCCAAAATTTAAAAGTCAGTCTACTCAATAATAAATGCTTTCACTATATAAAGTACCAAAGTTAAACATAATACAGAAAAACTCAAACACTCAAAAGTCTTAAATGTCTACTAAGTAGATTTCAATAAAAGTTCAAATACAAAACAAAACAAAACACTTATCTGAAAACACAATATTCTTCACGAATTGCACTATCTTGACTTTTCAGGGCTCACACACAAAAGTGAATCACGATAAATATCGACGGATCCCTCTCAGCTGGGAAAGTTCACGTAAGGTCAAATGTTTAATGTACAACTCTTCGTGGCAAAAAATTTCTCAGTTAAGTCAAACGTTGATCACCTACTTCTATAACAGGGTCGAAAATCTAATACTTTACTTGGTAGAAGGAGCCGGTGAATCCCTCGAGTTATGAATTGGTCAATGCAGATGAAAAGTGCGTTGTACAATTACTTCTTAACTTCAGTCACCCGTTCTACCAGGTCCGGGGTCAGCTCAGTAGACTCCCTTTCTGGGAAGTGAACCTACTGCCGGCAACTGGGGCCGTCTCAGGCATTTCTTTATCGCCATTACATGTCCTGGCATTGTGCCACTTGTCTCCATGGAGATCAGTTTATACTCTCGTCTCCGCTCTGTACTGTCAAACACTGCTTTTACCTCAGATGACCTCTCCCCACAACAAGTTGCCGAGCACACTGTATCAGACCCACCCCTACACCCAGCTCTCTCAACTTCAGCCTATGATTTCCCTTGGGTGACTTGGGTGACACTGCTGGTCTGTCCACTGGAGTTTATTTTCATCTCAGCCTCCATACATCTGCTGTTCTTCACCACTGCCGTCTTTGGTTTCACAGCTGTGCTATGTTGTTCAGGCTGCTTGCCACCGTTAAAAACTCCATTTCCATCTGCATTAACCACAGTGTGCCTCTGCTGCCTGTTGCCATGGACACGCCTATAATGCACATCCATGTCTCTCTGACTCGTTCATTGAGTCTCCTGGTGATACTCAGTGCATCTTCGTCTGGTCCACCCTCTCTCTAGTCTCGTTTACAGATGGACTCACATTTTCTGTTTTCTCCAGTCACAAAATACAGGCCACATAGCCTACATGAGAACCAAGGTTTAGGCATGTTGTCAGCTCAGCAACATCAATTTGAATAAAAACTTTCGTCCACATGCTTGTTCAACCACGACTTCAGAAGGCAGGAAGTCAAGTATCGGATGAAATTCCTGTCATTGCCATGGCAACATCTACCGGAATCTGAATTCTGGCCAGCTGGGGTTTTTTGGTCACACTTGACATCACTGTCATAGGTCTACTATAAGTTCACTATCTATCATCAAAAATTAAATGTTACACACAGTTCCGCATTAGTCTGGTCGATTTGTTAGTGTCCTATTCTGCTGTACTAACTTTAGGGTGAAAGAAAGTCACGATAAATGTCAGTCCGGTTTAGTCAGAGGCATAGTGCCAGTCGCCATAGTGATCAGGCCCCTCCTTGTTTCTCCTTGTTGCATACTGATGAATTCTTTCTCAGTATGATCAGGGGCAAAGTCGATGTTTACATCTGTGTCCTCTGACTGGTAAAGGTCATCTAGGGATGTACTGCCAGGGAATGATTCAGTGTTACCAAGAGGGTCATCTTTTGGCATTGTATTGTCTATCAGCTCAGGTGAGGCAGATTTCTCGCCTCCGGTTGTCTCTGGTCTCTGCTGACGCCAATCAACTGCTTGCGTCCCCTCATAGGGTTTAAGTCAGTCATAATGCACTACCTTTGGTTTTAAATACTGACTCCGCTGAATACGGCAAGTGACGTCAGAAAGTTTGTCGATAATCAGGAATCCATTGATTTGCTGCTAATTTCTTGGATTTCCTCTCTTGCAGGTTTCAGCACGCAGCCATACCAATTGACCACTTGTCAATTCACTTCCATGCTGCCACGGTCATAATGTCGTTTCTGGGCAAGTGCACTTTTCCGCAATGTAATTCTGGCTCTGCAATATGCTATTTGCAATTTCTTTCCTAGCTGGAAGGCATAATCAGTATGCTCAGCTGGGTCAGTCGGTAGGGGTTCGACCATCAAGTCCGCAGGTAAATCTATCTGTCTGCCTAGCATCATCATATTAGGTGTCTCGAAAGTACTCTCCTGGGGTGAACTTCTGTATGCCATCATAGCATAGGTATTACCTCATCCCGGTTTGATTGATCAGGATCCACTAGTACTGGAGCTATGTAAGCAGTCTTAAATCAGCGAAGTGCGCCGGCAAACTGCGCCTACGCATTTCAAAGTGCGCCCCATTTTGCACCAGTATATTGCTCCGCCCAAACTGCGCCCTTACTCTGCGCCATTGCGAGGTTTCAATGTCAAGCACGCTACTAATAGTCTGTTGTGGTTTAGTCAAGCGATTTCAAGAAGTATTCATGTTGTTTGTGGGGATATGGGGAAATATGTCGCTAAAATGCGGACGATGGGAGAATTTTTTTCCGACACATATGTGAACTATGTAATAACATCACCGAGAGGGGAGGTAACTTGACCTGTTGAGTGCAATTTGCATCGTTAATCGTAATGCGACCTTTGAATCTGTCTGTAGTTTCTACCCGAACCTTGTCGGTAAATTCTTGAAGTCACTATTAAAAACGAGGCTAAATTTTACACTCTCAAACTATTTTGATGGCCAAATATATCTGCCATCTTGCGTTTAGTCGGGCAACTCTACTCAGTATACTGCGAGAGTGTCTCAGTGTCTGAATAGGCGATTCAGCCATAAAATAAAATAATCGCAATCATACCAATCCATAATCCAATGACATTAGGTCAGAATTCGTAAGACAATAGCTGTAAACATAGACACAAAACAGCACAGAACAGACAGTAAATAGACGGTACACAAACAAAGTCATTTTCATGAAAGAAAGATATATGGACTCTGGCAAGAAGAGCAAGAAGTGATGTCAGGTGTTTCAAAAATAGTAAGCGCATCCTGCCCCACATGTGGCACCCGCCATATATTAATCTTTAAGTCAGGTAGGTAGTGGTCACTAAGTAAGGCCCAATGTCACCGATGCCATCAGCAATCATTTGTTGAAGAGAGATATTGTATTTATCTACCAGCTTGCGATACCTGCCAAAAAAGCATTTGAATGTAGAGACAAGTCTTGCTCTGGTGTAACCTTGATTTAACAGTTTGTAAGAGAGATGGCCATGTCTCTCTACAAAATCACCATATGAACTGCATGCTCTAGCATATCAAATTTAGCTGGGAAATGTATACCCATAAGCTGGTGAGAGAGGAATATTACTTATTAGGTGTGGAAAATTATTACACTAAAGTTGAAATCATCTCTCTTGTCATAAAGCCTAGTAGAAAGGTGACCATTTGAGTCAAATTTAAGTAAAATGTCCAGATATGAAGCAGAAGAGGTCGTTTCTGTAGTTTCTTTAATCTCCATAAATCGGACACTTCATACTCATTCCCTCGTTTAATGGGAACCTCGTGGACTGTAATTCTTGCTCTAATTCTGCGACCTTTGAATCGTCCAATAATTGCTAGCGGGGATGTGGAGTGAACTCGGTCTGTACATTGTTAGTGCTTTCAGCATTTATTTCATCACCTTGGTCGAAAAAAAACTTGCAATCAAAGTCACTGCTATAACAGCGATACGATCTCCATGGAAGTACAGTGCTGTATATCATGAGCGAAGAGCTGAGTGAATTCATCATTGAAGTCCCCGATGGAAATTATTGAAACACATTTATGTCCAAACACCAGAATTTGATATATTCGTCTAAATAAAAATATGGCTGAGACATTCATCTTTACATAATGGAGAATCGAATATTATATCTGACTGCGAAGAACTTTATTTACCAGGTTTTAAAATTGGCGAGAGACGATCGGGCTGGGACGTTCGATCCACAGACTGATTCAAAGTGCTGGTCAAAGTGAAAGCGGACGCCATAAACACTCAATCCCGACGGGTATTTATATAGTTATGTCAAAAACTGGAGTCACAACCGCGATTAGGTTATTCAGAGTCAATAAACCTTGAAACGGACCAAACAATAGCACACAATTACATACAATCTAAGTCTAGGGTCCTGTGACACTATGGCGGGTTTCCGAGTCCCTGTCACGGTTTGGAAAATGACCTGCCAACAGCTGATGACAAAACGCGCTCATGCTTTTGATCATAGACCCCAGAGCGATGTTTTGATGGATTTCAAGCTTCCTTACCCTATAAACAACTTGAAACTAAACTTAAAGACGAAAAAAGATCTGTGAACGGACGAGAGAATTCCTGTAGAAATTTCAGATATTTAGGGAGCGTTCAGTTATTACGGCCGGGGGTGGGCCGGCAAAATCCGGGGGTGGGTGTCACCTTAAATTTGAAAACTGCAAAAGGGGGGGGTCATGTATTTTCAAACAGCTCAGAGGAGGGGGTCACTTAATTTTCATAAGTGTCCGTCCCGTCAAAACGCAGTTTCAGTGTTCAGAAATATTCTGGGAGATAAAAATGATTCGCTGCATAATTTCATTCTCTGAAATCACTTAAATGTAAATCTGAACAAAAGTATAATTATCTATCACAAGGACATCTTGCCTTGGCAATTCTGAGGCTTGCCTTACTCTAAATTGAGCTCACTGAGGGCAATGAACAATTACTATTACTTACATATTAGAGATATAGTAAGTTTTGTCAGGGAAATTACTTAACAATTACCTGTAGACTACTAGTACCATGAAAAGTGAAATTATCCTCTAAGGTGAAATTCCAATATAAATATTGTTGTCAACATCTGAACTTTCAAATACCCTATTTAAATCAAGTTCATTTGTACCAATTGTCAAACACCTATAAAAGCACAAATTAGTTTAGTTTAGCATTGTAAAGATACTTATAGACTCCAATGTATAGTGAATCAACATTTCGGTGAAATTCAAAAATCCAATTTCTTGTACACATATCAACCTTTAACCATCCTAGTCTAACTAAGTACTTTACAATGAATTATCAAATGTCTATAAATACACAGATTTAGATAGTTTTGTATCGGAAAAAATTATTCAAAGTTTTCTCATAGACTCCAATGTATAGTGAATCAACATTTTGGTGAAATTCCAAAATCAAATTTCTTGCACACATATCCATTTGTAACCACCCTAGTCTAATCAAGTACATTAATATTAATAATCGAGAGTACATAAATACACAGATCTACCTATTTTTGTATTGGAAAAAAAATTATTCATAGTTTCTTCTTAGACTCCCATATACAGTGAATCTACATTTTGGTGAAATTCCAAAATCCAATTTCTGGCGAACATATCCATTTTTACCACCCTAGTCTAATCAAGTACATCAATATTAATAATCGAGAGTACATAAATACACAGCTTTACCTATTTTTGTATTGGAAAAAAATTATTCATAGTTTCCTCATAGACTCCCGTGTATAGTGGATGAACATTTTGAGTGAAATTCCAAAATAATCGCAATCATACCAATCCATAATCCAATAACACTAGGTCAAAATTTGTAAGACAATAGTTGTAAACATAGACACAAAACAGCACAGAACAGACAGTAAATAGACGGTACAAACAAAGTCAAATTCATGAAAGAAAGATATATGGACCTCTGGCCAAAAGACCAAGAAGTGATGTCAGGTGTTTCGAAAATAGTAAGCGCATCCTGCCCCACATGTGGCACCCGCCATATATCAATCTGTAAGTCAGATAGGTAGTGGTCACTAACTAAGGCCCAATGTCACCGATGCCAAATCAGATTTCTTGTACAAATAATACGCACATTTAACCATCGTATTCTAATCAAGTATAATTTTGTTAATTATTCAACATCTGTATGTGCACAAGTATAGCAAGTTTTTCATCGGAAAAAAAAGATTCACAATTTTATCATAGACTCCCATGTATAGTGGATGATCATTTTTGGTGAAATTCTAAAGTCAAATTCTTTGTCCACATACCAGTTGTAACAACCCTATTCCAATTAAGTACTTTTATGTCAATTACCAAATATCTATACATGCATAAATATAATTTTGTATTGAAAAAGATTACATAGTTTTCTCATAGATTACCATGTAAAGTGAATCAACATTATCAACAGCTGATTGTCAATTTAATCCAAATATCAAAACTTTGTACAGACACGCTTGTACAAAAATATTGCAATCCACCTGTAATTTCTATCCAATTGCTTTGAGGGGTAATGCCAAAATTGTAGCAAGTCAGAAGGGGAAATTTGAACATAAACACCTTGTAAGTTTGTAAGGGAGTCATTTGAAAAAATCTGAGAATTTTTTTTTGTTCTATCGCCCCCTTCCAGAGGTGTTTGTGTGTGCAGCTTTACACAAGCAAAATGGGGGGGGGGGGTTTCATGAAATTTTTGTCATCTTAAAAGGGGTGGGTCATCAATTTTTTGGTGCAACGAGTAGGGGTTCACTTATTTTCACTGATGCGCAGGAAGAATTTGTTGGTCCACCCCGGCCTTAATAACTGAACGCTCCCTTACTGGGATGGATGATCTATTTTTTTACATCCATGGGCGGGTCATGGAAGTGAAATTTACCTCAATGGATGGATCAATGTGAGCACCCAGAATATGGCATTTCCCGTTTGATTTCCAGAACATCATCACGGAGTTTCTAACAGAAAGGAAAAATAACACTGAAATGACAACTGATATCGTGTCATTTAAATACAGGCTTTTAATTGTTCATTCATGATAGCTGCCGACTGCCGGACAGGAGATGACACAGCTGCAGTTGTTCGAGAGACGCGAAATTGCATATTCGTCTTCATTTCTAACTAACGGAAATCAAGAACCAAACCACCGTCACTCCAGAGGAATGAGCCAAATGAGCAAGTGTTTCAATATGTTGAGTTACAAGCAAGCCCGACATCATGAAATCAAAAAGTAATGAAAAAAATCACAAATGAATGTCAAACTTCGACGGGTATTTATATAGTTATGTCAAAAACTGGAGTCACAACCGCGATTAGGTTATTCAGAGTCAATAAACCTTGAAACGGACAAACAATAGCACACAATTACATACAATCTAAGTCTAGGGTCCTGTGACACTATGGCGGGTTTCCGAGTCCCTGTCACGGTTTGGAAAATGACCTGCCACAGCTGATGACAAAACGCGCTCATGCTTTTGATCATAGACCCCAGAGCGATGTTTTGATGGATTTCAAGCTTCCTTACCCTATAAACAACTTGAAACTAAACTTAAAGACGAAAAAAGATCTGTGAACGGACGAGAGAATTCCTGTAGAAATTTCAGATATTTAGGGAGCGTTCAGTTATTACGGCCGGGGGTGGGCCGGCAAAATCCAGGGGGGTGTCACCTTAAATTTGAAAACTGCAAAAGGGGGGGGGGGGGGTCATGTATTTTTCAAACAGCTCAGAGGGGGGGGTCACTTAATTTTCATAAGTATCCGTCCCATCAAAACGCAGTTTCAGTGTTCAGAAATATTCTGGGAGATAAAAACAGATTCGCTGCATAATTTCATTCTCTGAAGTCACTTAACTGTCAATCTGAACAAAAGTACAATTATCTGTCACATGAACATCTTGTCTTGGCAATTCTGAGGCTTGTCTTACTCTAAATTGAGCTAACTGAGGGCAATGAACAATTACTATTACTGACATATTAGAGATATAGTAAGTTTTGTCAGGAAATTACTTAACAATTACCTGTAGACTACTAGTACTATGAAAAGTGAAATTATCCTCTAAAGGTGAAATTCCAATATAAATATTGTTGTCAACATCTGAACTTTCAAATACCCTTTTTTAAATCAGGTTAATTTGTTACCAATTGTCAAACACCTATAAAAGCACAAATTAGTTTAGTTTGGCGTTGTAAAGATACTTATAGACTCCAATGTATAGTGAATCAACATTCAGTGAAATTCAAAATCCAAATTCTTGTACACATATTAACCTTTAACCATCCTAGTCTAACTAAGTGCTTTACAATGAATTATCAAATGTCTATAAATACACAGATTTAGATAGTTTTGTATCGGAAAACATTATTCAAAGTTTTCTCATAGGCTCCAATGTATAGTGAATCAACATTTTGGTGAGATTCCAAAATCAAATTTCTTGCACACATGTCCATTTGTAACCACCCTAGTATAATCAAGTACATTAATATTGATAATTGAGAGTACATAAATACACAGATCTACCTATTTTTGTATTGGAAAAAAATATTCATAGTTTCTTCATAGACTCACATATACAGTGAATCTACATTTGGTGAAATTCCAAAATCCAATTTCTAGCGAACATATCCCTTTTTTACCACCCTAGTCTAATCAAGTCCATCAATATTAATAATCGAGAGTACATAAATACACAGCTTTACCTATTTTTGTATTGGAAAAATATTATTCATAGTTTCCTCATAGACTCCCTTGTACAGTGGATGAACATTTTGAGTGAAATTCCAAAATAATCGCAATCATACCAATCCATAATCCAATAACACTAGGTCAAAATTTGTAAGACAATAGTTGTAAACATAGACACAAAACAGCACAGAACAGACAGTAAATAGACGGTACAAACAAAGTCAAATTCATGAAAGAAAGATATATGGACCTCTGGCCAAAAGACCAAGAAGTGATGTCAGGTGTTTCGAAAATAGTAAGCGCATCCTGCCCCACATGTGGCACCCGCCATATATCAATCTGTAAGTCAGATAGGTAGTGGTCACTAACTAAGGCCCAATGTCACCGATGCCAAATCAGATTTCTTGTACAAATAACACGCACATTTAACCATCGTATTCTAATCAAGTATAATTTTGTTAATTATTCAACATCTGTATGTGCACAAGTATAGCAAGTTTTTCATCGGAAAAAAATGATTCACAATTTATCATAGACTCCCATGTATAGTGGATGATCATTTTTGGTGGAAATTCTAAAGTCAAATTCTTTGTCCACATACCAGTTGTAACAACCCTATTCCAATTAAGTACTTTTATGTCAATTACCAAATATCTATACATGCATAATATAATTTTGTATTGAAAAAGATTACATAGTTTTCTCATAGATTACCATGTAAAGTGAATCAACATTATCAACAGCTGATTGTCAATTTAATCCAAATATCAAAACTTTGTACAGACACGCTTGTACAAAAATATTGCAATCCACCTGTAATTTCTATCCAATTGCTTTGAGGGGTAATGCCAAAATTGTAGCAAGTCAGAAGGGGAAATTTGAACATAAACACCTTGTAAGTTTGTAAGGGGGTCATTTGAAAAAATCTGAGAATTTTTTTTTGATTCTATCGCCCCCCTTCCAGAGGTGTTTGTGTGTGCAGCTTTACACAAGCAAAATGGGGGGGGGGGGGGTTTCATGAAATTTTTGTCATCTTAAAAGGGGTGGGTCATCAATTTTTGGTGCAACGAGTAGGGTTCACTTATTTTCACTGATGCGCAGGAAGAATTTGTTGGTCCACCCCCGGCCTTAATAACTGAACGCTCCCTTACTGGGATGGATGATCTATTTTTTTACATCCATGGGCGGGTCATGGAAGTGAAATTTACCTCAATGGATGGATCAATGTGAGCACCCAGAATATGGCATTTCCCGTTTGATTTCCAGAACATCATCACGGAGTTTCTAACAGAAAGGAAAAATAACACTGAAATGACAACTGATATCGTGTCATTTAAATACAGGCTTTTAATTGTTCATTCATGATAGCTGCCGACTGCCGGACAGGAGATGACACAGCTGCAGTTGTTCGAGAGACGCGAAATTGCATATTCGTCTTCATTTCTAACTAACGGAAATCAAGAACCAAACCACCGTCACTCCAGAGGAATGAGCCAAATGAGCAAGTGTTTCAATATATGTTGAGTTACAAGCAAGCCCGACATCATGAAATCAAAAAGTAATGAAAAAAATCACAAATGAATGTCAAACTTCGACGGGTATTTATATGTTATGTCAAAAACTGGAGTCACAACCGCGATTAGGTTATTCAGAGTCAATAAACCTTGAAACGGACCAAACAATAGCACACAATTACATACAATCTAAGTCTAGGGTCCTGTGACACTATGGCGGGTTTCCGAGTCCCTGTCACGGTTTGGAAAATGACCTGCCGACAGCTGATGACAAAACGCGCTCATGCTTTTGATCATAGACCCCAGAGCGATGTTTTGATGGATTTCAAGCTTCCTTACCCTATAAACAACTTGAAACTAAACTTAAAGACGAAAAAGATCTGTGAACGGACGAGAGAATTCCTGTAGAAATTTCAGATATTTAGGGAGCGTTCAGTTATTACGGCCGGGGTGGGCCGGCAAAATCCAGGGGAAGGGGTCCCCTTAAATTTGAAAACTGCAAAGGGGGGGGTCATGTATTTTTCAAACAGCTCAGAGGGGGGGGTCACTTAATTTTCATAAGTATCCGTCCCGTCAAAACGCAGTTTCAGTGTTCAGAAATATTCTGGGAGATAAAAATGATTCGCTGCATAATTTCATTCTCTGAAGTCACTTAACTGTCAATCTGAACAAAAGTATAATTATCTGTCACATGAACATCTTGCCTTGGCAATTCTGAGGCTTGTCTTACTCTAAATTGAGCTCACTGAGGGCAATGAACAATTACTATTACTTACATATTAGAGATATAGTAAGTTTTGTCAGGGAAATTACTTAACAATTACCTGTAGACTACTAGTACCATGAAAAGTGAAATTATACTTTAAGATGAAATTCCAATATAAATATTGTTGTCAACATCTGAACTTTCAAATACCCTTTTTTAAATCAGGTTAATTTTTACCAATTGTCAAACACCTATAAAAGCACAAATTAGTTTAGTTTGGCGTTGTAAAGATACTTATAGACTCCAATGTATAGTGAATCAACATTTCAGTGAAATTCAAAAATCCAAATTCTTGTACACATATTAACCTTTAACCATCCTAGTCTAACTAAGTGCTTTACAATGAATTATCAAATGTCTATAAATACACAGATTTAGATAGTTTTGTATCGGAAAACATTATTCAAAGTTTTCTCATAGGCTCCAATGTATAGTGAATCAACATTTTGGTGAGATTCCAAAATCAAATTTCTTGCACACATGTCCATTTGTAACCACCCTAGTCTAATCAAGTACATTAATATTGATAATTGAGAGTACATAAATACACAGATCTACCTATTTTGTATTGGAAAAAAATATTCATAGTTTCTTCATAGACTCACATATACAGTGAATCTACATTTGGTGAAATTCCAAAATCCAATTTCTAGCGAACATATCCCTTTTTTACCACCCTAGTCTAATCAAGTCCATCAATATTAATAATCGAGAGTACATAAATACACAGCTTTACCTATTTTTGTATTGGAAAAAAATTTTCATAGTTTCATCATAGGCTGCCATGCATAGTGAGTGGACATTTAAGTGAAATTCCAAAATAATCGCAATCATACCAATCTGTAATCCAATAACACTAGGTCAAAATTTGTAAGACAATAGTTGTAAACATAGACACAAAACAGCACAGAACAGACAGTAAATAGACGGTACAAACAAAGTCATATTTATGAAAGAAAGATATATGGACCTCTGGCCAAAAGACCAAGAAGTGATGTCAGGTGTTTCGAAAATAGTAAGCGCATCCTGCCCCACATGTGGCACCCGCCATATATCAATCTGTAAGTCAGATAGGTAGTGGTCACTAACTGAGGCCCAATGTCACCGATGCCAAATCAGATTTCTTGTACAAATAACACGCACATTTAACCATCGTATTCTAATCAAGTATAATTTTGTTAATTATTCAACATCTGTATGTGCACAAGTATAGCAAGTTTTTCATCGGAAAAAAATGATTCACAATTTTATCATAGACTCCCATGTATAGTGGATGATCATTTTTGGTGAAATTCTAAAGTCAAATTCTTTGTCCACATACCAGTTGTAACAACCCTATTCCAATTAAGTACTTTTATGTCAATTACCAAATATCTATACATGCATAAATATAATTTTGTATTGAAAAGATTACATAGTTTTCTCATAGATTACCATGTAAAGTGAATCAACATTATCAACAGCTGATTGTCAATTTAATCCAAATATCAAAACTTTGTACAGACACGCTTGTACAAAAATATTGCAATCCACCTGTAATTTCTATCCAATTGCTTTGAGGGGTAATGCCAAAATTGTAGCAAGTCAGAAGGGGAAATTTGAACATAAACACCTGTAAGTTTGTAAGGGAGTCATTTGAAAAAATCTGAGAATTTTTTTTTGTTCTATCGCCCCCTTCCAGAGGTGTTTGTGTGTGCAGCTTTACACAAGCAAAATGGGGGGGGGTTTCATGAAATTTTTGTCATCTTAAAAGGGGTGGGTCATCAATTTTTTGGTGCAACGAGTAGGGGTTCACTTATTTTCACTGATGCGCAGGAAGAATTTGTTGGTCCACCCCCGGCCTTAATAACTGAACGCTCCCTTACTGGGATGGATGATCTATTTTTTTACATCCATGGGCGGGTCATGGAAGTGAAATTTACCTCAATGGATGGATCAATGTGAGCACCCAGAATATGGCATTTCCCGTTTGATTTCCAGAACATCATCACGGAGTTTCTAACAGAAAGGAAAAATAACACTGAAATGACAACTGATATCGTGTCATTTAAATACAGGCTTTTAATTGTTCATTCATGATAGCTGCCGACTGCCGGACAGGAGATGACACAGCTGCAGTTGTTCGAGAGACGCGAAATTGCATATTCGTCTTCATTTCTAACTAACGGAAATCAAGAACCAAACCACCGTCACTCCAGAGGAATGAGCCAAATGAGCAAGTGTTTCAATATATGTTGAGTTACAAGCAAGCCCGACATCATGAAATCAAAAAGTAATGAAAAAAATCACAAATGAATGTCAACTTCGACGGGTATTTATATAGTTATGTCAAAAACTGGAGTCACAACCGCGATTAGGTTATTCAGAGTCAATAAACCTTGAAACGGACCAAACAATAGCACACAATTACATACAATCTAAGTCTAGGGTCCTGTGACACTATGGCGGGTTTCCGAGTCCCTGTCACGGTTTGGAAAATGACCTGCCGACAGCTGATGACAAAACGCGCTCATGCTTTTGATCATAGACCCCAGAGCGATGTTTTGATGGATTTCAAGCTTCCTTACCCTATAAACAACTTGAAACTAAACTTAAAGACGAAAAAAGATCTGTGAACGGACGAGAGAATTCCTGTAGAAATTTCAGATATTTAGGGAGCGTTCAGTTATTACGGCCGGGGGTGGGCGGCAAAATCCAGGGGTGGGCGTCACCTTAAATTTGAAAACTGCAAAGGGGGGGTCATGTATTTTTCAAACAGCTCAGAGGGGGGGGTCACTTAATTTTCATAAGTATCCGTCCCGTCAAAACGCAGTTTCAGTGTTCAGAAATATTCTGGGAGATAAAAATGATTCGCTGCATAATTTCATTCTCTGAAGTCACTTAACTGTAAATCTGAACAAAAGTATAATTATCTGTCACATGAACATCTTGCCTTGGCAATTCTGAGGCTTGTCTTACTCTAAATTGAGCTCACTGAGGGCAATGAACAATTCCTATTACTTACATATTAGAGATATAGTAAGTTTTGTCAGGGAAATTACTTAACAATTACCTGTAGACTACTAGTACCATGAAAAGTGAAATTATACTTTAAGGTGAAATTCCAATATAAATATTGTTGTCAACATCTGAACTTTCAAATACCCTTTTTTAAATCAGGTTAATTTTTACCAATTGTCAAACACCTATAAAGCACAAATTAGTTTAGTTTGGCGTTGTAAAGATACTTATAGACTCCAATGTATAGTGAATCAACATTTCAGTGAAATTCAAAAATCCAAATTCTTGTACACATATTAACCTTTAACCATCCTAGTCTAACTAAGTGCTTTACAATGAATTATCAAATGTCTATAAATACACAGATTTAGATAGTTTTGTATCGGAAAACATTATTCAAAGTTTTCTCATAGGCTCCAATGTATAGTGAATCAACATTTTGGTGAGATTCCAAATCAAATTTCTTGCACACATGTCCATTTGTAACCACCCTAGTCTAATCAAGTACATTAATATTGATAATTGAGAGTACATAAATACACAGATCTACCTATTTTTGTATTGGAAAAAAATATTCATAGTTTCTTCATAGACTCACATATACAGTGAATCTACATTTTGGTGAAATTCCAAATCCAATTTCTAGCGAACATATCCCTTTTTTACCACCCTAGTCTAATCAAGTCCATCAATATTAATAATCGAGAGTACATAAATACACAGCTTTACCTATTTTTGTATTGGAAAAATATTATTCATAGTTTCCTCATAGACTCCCTTGTACAGTGGATGAACATTTTGAGTGAAATTCCAAAATAATCGCAATCATACCAATCCATAATCCAATAACACTAGGTCAAATTTGTAAGACAATAGTTGTAAACATAGACACAAAACAGCACAGAACAGACAGTAAATAGACGGTACAAACAAAGTCAAATTCATGAAAGAAGATATATGGACCTCTGGCCAAAAGACCAAGAAGTGATGTCAGGTGTTTCGAAAATAGTAAGCGCATCCTGCCCCACATGTGGCACCCGCCATATATCAATCTGTAAGTCAGATAGGTAGTGGTCACTAACTAAGGCCCAATGTCACCGATGCCAAATCAGATTTCTTGTACAAATAACACGCACATTTAACCATCGTATTCTAATCAAGTACAATTTTGTTAATTATTCAACATCTGTATGTGCACAAGTATAGCAAGTTTTTCATCGGAAAAAAATTATTCACAATTTTATCATAGACTCCCATGTATAGTGGATGAACATTTTTGGTGAAATTCTAAAGTCAAATTTTTTGTCCACATACCAGTTGTAACAACCCTATTCCAATTAAGTACATTTATGTCAATTATCAAATATCTATAAATGCATAAATATAATTTTGTATTGAAAAAGTATTACATAGTTTTCTCATAGACTACCATGTAAAGTGAATCAACATTATCAACAGCTGATTATCAATTTAATCCAAATATCAAAACTTTGTACAGACACGCTTGTACAAAAATATTGCAATCCACCTGTAATTTCTATCCAATCGCTTTGAGGGGTAATGCCAAAATTATAGCAAGTCAGAAGGGGAAATTTGAACATAAACACCTTGTAAGTTTGTAAGGGAGTCATTTGAAAAAATCTGAGAATTTTTTTTTGTTCTATCGCCCCCCTTCCAGAGGTGTTTGTGTGTGCAGCTTTACACAAGCAAAATGGGGGGGGGTTTCATGAAATTTTTGTCATCTTAAAAGGGGTGGGTCATCAATTTTTTGGTGCAACGAGTAGGGTTCACTTATTTTCACTGATGCGCAGGAAGAATTTGTTGGTCCACCCCCGGCCTTAATAACTGAACGCTCCCTTACTGGGATGGATGATCTATTTTTTTACATCCATGGGCGGGTCATGGAAGTGAAATTTACCTCAATGGATGGATCAATGTGAGCACCCAGAATATGGCATTTCCCGTTTGATTTCCAGAACATCATCATGGAGTTTCTAACAGAAAGGAAAAATAACACTGAAATGACAACTGATATCGTGTCATTTAAATACAGGCTTTTAATTGTTCATTCATGATAGCTGCCGACTGCCGGACAGGAGATGACACAGCTGCAGTTGTTCGAGAGACGCGAAATTGCATATTCGTCTTCATTTCTAACTAACGGAAATCAAGAACCAAACCACCGTCACTCCAGAGGAATGAGCCAAATGAGCAAGTGTTTCAATATATGTTGAGTTACAAGCAAGCCCGACATCATGAAATCAAAAAGTAATGAAAAAATCACAAATGAATGTCAAACTTCATGAAGTCAAAGGTAAAAGTATATCCTAACAGGACATATCGAGCTAGAAATGGACATGACGTCAATGGTTCGATAAACAGTACTAAGACTGATACCGCGAAGTGTGCATGTGATGTTGGCCCATTCTCTCTCTATTTTCGCTAGTTTCATGTCTTAGTCCCTATTTATCGGTTCTTTTCGCCATATTTTATCAATAGTCTCAATGACTTACATAAATACACCAGCTAAATCAATTGTAAAGTAAGAACTTACTTACCTTTCTTGTACTTCAGTATCATTGCAATGGCATAGTTCAAATAGTAAGCTTAAGTACTACATGCATTGAACCACACTCGAAAAACTGAGTAGTATGTAATGTTTATACATATAGAGTATTTGTTTTATTTACCTTTATTTTCCATAATTTACCCTGATATGAGATATGAGAAATAAAGGGGAAAGAAAGCCGAGGTAATGCATAGACATATGTAAGTCAATGTCGACACGCCGTACGCCGTGATCGTTCTTGTCAAGGGTCTATGATTAACTGCAAGAGCTAGAAGGTGTCTCGATTCCTACTTCTCAGCGCCAGTCGCACATGTCATTTAAACGGTCATTGAGAGTCTCAGGTACAGTCTCAGATCAAGTCGCATTTGGTGTTTACTGAATGAGAGTCTCAGATATAATCACAAATGAGTCGCATTTAGTATCTTCTTCAATTTGAGAGTCTCAGATTCAGTCTCACTTCCTGTTTATAGGGGGAACCTGACTCATGTGTAAGTTCCGTAAATAACATTTAAAAAGATGTGACAGGGGAATTTATTTAGCCTGAGTTTAATTGGACAGAATCTCAAAGATTTCAGCCATTCCTGTAACATTTAACAAACTTTTGAAGCGTTAAGGGAGATGCAAAATTCACAAATTTTGACTGCTGCTGAAGCCATGTCCTTTCATGATACCGCCAAGTGAGTGCAACCCGTCCAATACAAATATAACATGGTATCGTACCTCCGAGACTCCATTCTGAAAACATGTCAAAAATCTTACTGGCGAAAGATTTATTTTCACACCTTATTGAAAGAAAATTTCTTTACTGCAAGCTCCTGTTTGAGAAGTAACTTATGGTACTGTCCACTAAGTACCTCCATGTGTCCACTTACGTATGTGCGTCCAATGCTATTAACTTATTTCCAATTCACATCATTTTTCGAGCTACATTTTTCAGGTCACTCGGAAAAGTCGTTGTCACGGATATGACCGTGTGAACGGCATAATTACAGCAGTCTCGAACCAGCGTTTATTAAATATCTACAGTCTACACTGCTAAAGCGTCCTGCTACGCAAGTGTGAGTACTCGATGTGTTTTGGTGCACAGTAAGGGCGCAGTTTAGGCGGCGCAATATACCGGCGCAAACTGGGGGCGCACTTTGAAATGCGCCGGCGCAGTTTGCTGGCGCACTTAGGTGATTTCAGACCGCTTACATATCTGAGTACTGACACTGTCTGGGCTAGGGTTATCATGTATCATTCAATGAAGCCGTCACACTTTGGATTGTATGGTGTCGTCCACGTCTTGCCGAGGCCTAAAAGTCGACATACCTCAGCTATCACTGCAGACTCAAAATTTCAGTCTTGGTCAGAATGGTGTTGCCTGGAAACTCCAAAGCGGCTTACAAACTCATCGGTGAGTTTTGCTGCAACAGCCATGGCTTCCTGGTTGGGAATAGCATAGGCTTCTACCCACTTTGTAAAATAGTCACCTATGACTAACGCCCACTTGTTTCCACACTCAGTCTCTGGAAATGGACCTATGATGTCAAAGGCCACTCTCTCTATTGGCATGCAAACAATATATTGCTGTAGTGGTGCACGCCAGGTCTAAGTTGGTGCTTTTCGTGCAGCACAAACATCACACTGCTGTATCATGGATTTGATATTGGCTGTCATTGCATACCAATAATTCCGCTGCTTTATTTTCTCCTTGGTTTTGAACACGCCAAAGTGAGTGGCGGTCTTAACGGAGTGTAATTCTGCAAACACTTCTTGCCGAGGTGTTGATGGCAAAAGTAGCTGCCATTCACATGTGTTTCCATCAACAGACTCATATCTGCGATGCAGCACTCCATTTCTCAGTTCAAGCTGCTTCCATTGACCCCAATATGCTTTGGTTGCCAATGATTATGGTGATATTTTCTTCCAATCTCGTTGGTCTGCACTCAGCTCTTTATGTTTGATGATCAGACCGATATCAGGATCATCAAGCTGTAATTGACGTAATTGTGCTGCTGTCCATTCTTGAACTAGACTGTTTGCTCTTTCTGCTACCATCGGTTTGCTGGTGTGACAGGGTAAATCTTTGTCGTGAGGGCTGATATTCTAAGGCAACTAAGGGCTGTGCAAGAGGTAGTTGTAGTTTTTCTACAGAGATGCTGCTCTCCTCTGTTTGTGAAGCAATGGTACACTGTGTCTCTGTCTGCGTTGACACACTTGCAGTAACTGCTCCCACAGTATGATTGTGTGGTCCTGTTGATCTGTGTGTGACTGTCCACAGTGTCTGCATGGCCTCCGGGCAGGCTATGAGCATTTTGATGTTTTCTGCTGGGTTGATGGATGACTTGAAAGTTGTACTCACTGAGTACTTCTAGCCATCATGCTAACTGTCCCTCTGGGTCTTGGAAGTCCAGTAGCTAGTGTAATGAACTATGGTCAGTACGCAAGGTGAATGGCTGCCCATACAGGTATGGATGGAAATACTTCATAAAGTGAACTGTTGCTTACAGCTCCCTCCTCATGAAATGGTTATTTCATTCGGATTTACTTAGACTTTTGCTGGAATAGGCAATAATCCGCCCCTCTCCATCCTCTATCTGAAACAGACACCGCCTATCACGTATGGACTAGCATCTGTGTCCAGGATCAGTGGGCACCTGGTATCGGGTATGCCAGGACAGGTGAGTTAACAAGTCTGTTTTTCAGCATCTAAAGCTGTTTCACATTCGTCGTCCCACACAAAAGGCCGGTCCTTTTCTGTGATCTATACAAGAGGCCTGGCTATAGCTGCAAAATTCTGCACAAATCGTCGGTATTAAGAAGTCAGCCCAAGAAAACTTCGCACCTCATGGACATTTTGAGGGGTCGGCCAGTTCTGCACTTCATTGGTTTTATCAGGGCTGGTCGTGATTCCTTCTGCTGATACTCTATGCCCGAGGTTGTCTACCTTTCGCTGGAACAAACTGCACTTGCTCTGCTTCAATTTCAGGCCAGATTCTTTCAGACGTGCAAATACTATTTCTAGTCTCTCCAACATCTGGTCAATGGAATCGGCAAACACTACTATATCATCAATACAACAGGAGAATTCCCCATTGTAATCCTGATAATATGGTCTCCATCAGTCTCTGGAAAGTGGCTGAAACAAATGGCATGACTTTCCATCGGTATTGCTCACTCCAGGTTGTAAATGCGGACTTCTCCTGTGCATCACTGTCTAGTTCAACTTGCAAGTATCCACTTGTTAGATCTAAAGTGCTAAACCACTTAGCACCAGCAAATGCATTTATACTGGCTTCAATTCTGGGTATGCCATATGCGTCTTTCACCGTTATATTGTTGAGGTGGCAATAGTCCAGGCAAAAGCATGTGCTGCCACCTAAATTTCTTAACTAAGATGACCGGTGCTACCCAAGCACTATTGGACTTTCGATCATATCTTTCTCCAGCATGTCATGAACGAGACATTTGGTCCCCTCCTGCGATCATGGTGATTGTTGGCGGGGCGGGCTGACAGATGGGTGGGTCATTGCCAGTCTCAATGGGATGTTTAGTTAGACTGGTGCGTCCAAATCCAGCTTGTATTTTGAGAAAGATCTTCCCATTTCGATATAAATTGGCAGTTTTCTCTCCGCATTCTGTGCCAAGTTCATTGACACTCTCTTTCCATAAGGCCTTCAGGTGGTAAGGTACAGGTGTGGTTGGTTTACCTGTCTCAGGTTGACTGGACTCAAAAGGTCATTGGCCAGGCTTGACCTCACTTTCCTCACCACTAGCAAGTGCTATAGCGGTCCCATTCTGCATTATGTGGGTTTTTCCTAAATTTAACCATGGCTGCACATTAGGGGTGCTTGTGCCTAGAGCACTGCCTGAAAAACTGTTGCCAGGGAAATGATAGTCATGGCCTTTTATTTAGTCCCTTTCTATAGTCTCTCTGCTCATCTTGCCCCCAGCCACACCAAAAGCTAAGGTGTCATATGCACTTTCGCCTACCACAGCCTTCCACTGTTCTGTAGTGTCTACTGTGATCTGACGTTCTGCTATTGGGCTAGTGGCCTTGCCTTGGGGCCCATCTTGTTCACTGACAGTGAAAGTAATTACTGCCTCAGTTTTATCAGACTGCTCAATTTCCGCTGAGAAAGCCATCGCTCAAATGTCTGCATATGACCTCAGTTAACCCTTCCTTTTTGTCTGCATCAATTTTTCTAAAACCGCTATAGTTTTAAACTAGTGTTACTCTATACCATTCAATTGCCAAGTCAGACTATCATCCCATTCCGCTGCCAACAGTGGAACACTTTTTCTTTTTGGCCTTAGTGTCGTGCGTCGGGTTCGTACAGGGCTTTACACAGTGAGGTACCTTAACAGGATAACTGGTATCCGGCCTTTGTAATACCACACTGCTGAGAGGCCCTGTAAGGGTTTCTGACTTAATGCCACCTGCCTGCAAAGTTCTTCTGGGGTTAACAGCCCAACCCAGGCCTATAAAACACTGGGAGCCGTGTATTATAGCTCTCTTCCATTCACCTCATATTCTTTAATGGTTAAATACAGCATTCAACAGGACCTACAGCAACAATTTTTGCTAAACAGCTACAACTTATATGCTCTGCTTACTTTACTCAGGAACGTAAGTAGCTCTGCACCACCCAGCAAGGGAATGCCTGGAATGCCAAGTATGCCCACTCGAACTATTCAGCAACAACGGAGTACTGGAATGAACTGTCTTTCTGCTAAGACAGTCTAACAGGGCTACAGCAACAACACCCAGAGTTTAGGGTGATACCCTGGGAACAGGATCGAGCAGCATACAGCCATAAACCAAGTCCGTAACTGGACTTCCCCTCCGCTCGCTCAGCTGGAATCTGGTCTCAGTGGGGTTTGCTGTCGGCACACTGGCCGCTTGATGCTGAAGCCCCTCAAGGCTAAGTCAGCAGCTGCTCAGGATTCTGCAAGCCCTGCCACCGAGACATCTGAGATGTCTCGTACTCAGCAACTCCATTCTATCTCACTGCTACACTGCTTACAAGCCTGTAAGTCAAGAGTTTAGAGAACTCTGCTATTGCTTGGCATAACAGCATCCTTCACTTGTGCGTGGAGTAGCGCCAGTTGCCAACTCAACAAAATCACACAAAACACTGGCTTAAATATGACTTCTCTAGCCAATCAGAAGTCACTTTTCACATGAACAAAACCTTAAGCCTTAAGCCAATGGCATACAATATTTTGCTCATTATGTTTGCCTAATATGTATATTAATATCTTTACTTAATATCATCTCAATACTAATATTGCCACTTTGGCAAAAGCAACTATCAGAAGAACTGATAAATTACTACACACTCGTAGACAAAGAGACGCATTGGAATGAAGTCCAGGCATGTGTCGGATATGTCTACTGACTTCTTAAGTGCATGCAAAGGACAGTATGCTACTATAATTAAAACGTAAACACAACAATTAAAGGCACTTAAGAAACCATGACAAAGACGATTGCACATCCAGCAACATCACACAGGAAACAAAGCTGAGCAGAGTGTCCGGCGGAGGCAGTTGTAATCTTTGTTTTTTTCTGTTAACGATTGCCTTCTTGTTTCTAGAGCTGCTGGTAGTGGGATGTAAGAGCTGTTTCTCAGGGGCCGGTAATGAATGATATGTCGAGCCAGAGGATGGTAAAATAATCATACCTATCAACACTAGCTCAAAATTCATAATACATATTCATTTTTTATACAAGTAGACACAAAAGAACACAGAACAGACAGTAAAGCACCGGTACACACAATAAAGTTAAAAGTCATGAAAGAAAGATATATGAACCTCTGGTAACTCTATCAACCACCCTGCCTGAGCCCCTATTGCCCACTTTTCGAATTTCTCCTTCTCTCTGGTCTTTAGAAACACATCTTGCCTGTTGCAGAACATGAGCTCTGGGTGATCCGAGTTTCCATCTGGCTTGTCTAGTCTATTAGGTGGCCTCTCAGTGACAAATGGAACTTCACTGTCATAGCCGCACCCCAACACAGATAAAGCTGCTTTGCACTTCAGGCAGGCTTTCATGCCACCCTTCTTCGGTGCCTAGCACGATGGATCCTACAGAACGTGTTAATGCAGCTTAAGCCCCACAGCTGCCAAGGGAAATCAGCAGCCACTGGCAAGCATCTTTGCCCCTCATCGCATAAGGTCTATCTTTCATTGGATATCCTACAGTAAAAATGTTTTGCAAATTAAAAGAAATCTGACACTCCGCAGGGCTTAGGGACTAGAGGGAGAGTGTTCTCACAATTGGGCCCAGAGTTTAGTTAATTTAACCTTTTCTATGTTCCCAAATTTTGGCGAGAGTTGCGAGTTTTGGCGAGAGTTGCGTTGTGTGAGCTTTCTGGCTCAAAATGGAGGCTTAGAGAGGGGTGGCGCGAGGGTTGTGCCAAAACTGGTAGTCTATATCTACTTAGACATTTGAGCAAGCATATGACAAACAATCACTGTTTCTTTGTCATATTCCTGCTCAATATTCCCCATTTTACGTACTAATGATAAATACCTAAATTATAGAATTCTTGTTTGTTATTCACCATGCAAAGGTCTACAATAAAGCTGTCAACAATCACAGATATGATATGCTTATATCATGTTTGCATCCAAAATAACTTTGCGATGTCAAACTTCAGGGAGGAGAAACAAAATAATAAACTGAGCAAAAAGTTCTAAAAGCCAACAGTTACTTAATTTACTGGCCACAATAATACTCTTAAGACCCAGCTATACGAAGAACACATTGTATGTAAATATCGTCTCCCAATTTGGCCCAAGAACCATAGTATATCTGATGCCGCCTAAAATTTGCACCAGAAGGGCAACCTGAAAATAAAAAAAATTGCTTCAGAAAGTTACTTTTGATAGACTTTTCTTTCACCTAAGAGCGTCATCTTGTTTTATTCAAGCCTTCTTCGGCTAATTTTTTCATTGACATTTGGTGGAATTTTTTTCGAAAATCTTCTAGGCCCCCAGGATATCAAATGGTCCATCCCTAAGGTAGTACGGTTAATGCCAAGGGTACATAAAAAAGTCAGATCTGTAGCATCGTCAAAATGTGCGGCAATTAGCTTAGCTATATACCTCAGAGAATCTTTCAAATTATTGTTCTCATTTGTAGAAGTCTCAAATCGCAATAAAGTATACATTTCACGATTGTCACATGACTATTATGCAAATAATAACTGTGTAATGTGTACGGTCGGATTGCCCAATATGAGGGCTTTCAGAAAATATATACTTTATTGGTGTTTGGGAATTCTATAACTGAGAAAAAAATAAAACTCTGAAAGTGTCTATAAGGTATTAGCTACCTTAAATTTGTCCAATAATCATTTTCATTTAAGGTAATACAGTAGCAGGCCCAAGGGACATTTGTGATTTACAAATTTAGGTAGGACCATCTCGAAACCACTGATAGTTAACGGTGGTACCAGGTGTCCAGAATTGGTAATTATACCCAGTAGCATGCTACACCCGTCAGGAGTTGTCCGTAAATTTTCTAAATATCGTATGAAGTGATACAGTATATAAGATCACTGTAATAAGTGAAAGCCAGGAATGCTGTCGCTAATCATTTGTGTGACCGAGGTGTCGTATTTGGCTACAATATTGTCATATCAATGACAGAACTTTTCCAAAGTCCTCAATAGTGTTAGGGAGGACTTTCTCACCTCTTTCTCACATTAGACTTTTAAAATGGTCGGTCAATTCAATTAGCTATACCTTTAGAAAACACGATATGTGTATATTTCACTCACCGTGATTGCCTTTCCACTTTTCCACCCTATCAGCTCCACTGGCGACTAAAATTACTGTCGGTTTGCTTTTGGTCCTTAGGTCTGCTGATATTCCAGACTTGATGAATCTCGGCCATGTCAGTAACTAGTCATGTGAAGATATGATGAAGGATCCTCTGAATATCTTACTTGATGCATACTTCACAAATGTAGTAATGTCAACCTCAGATATTTGGAACAACAGTTTAGAAGTTGTGTTTTTGAGACAATGTAGACTTTCATCAACTTACCTCCTCAGTAAGTGTACCGTCAATTTTGTCTATCACATCCATTATTTTGAAAACAACCAAGAAAACCAAATTGTCGACATTCAAGATATTATGAGTGATGTAATATTCTTGTTGTCCACCAAAATACCATACTCTGTATTTACCGACTGTTGGTATATTGACCATGTTGAAGTAAATACCATGCATGGGTATCTGCATGGTTTTGTCTTGAGAGGTGCTTTTTCTTTTGTCGACGAGGTAAGTACGTTTCCAAAAGGTCCTGGCGAGTTATACAAGAAACAGAGAGATCGCTGCTCAAATTCTGAACCACACTTTACATGTTGGTGTTAATTTGTATTGCAGACTGAAAATGTTTCATTGATTCATGCTCTTTTGCAACACAGATAACAGCAAAACATATGAGACAATTCAAATGTACACCACACTGAATGCAAATTAGAAATTTCCGTCAGTATGGAAATCACACAAATCACAACTTAATGTACTTTTGCCGATGACTATGGAAACAAAAAAAATTCTTTTTTCAAAGTTGTTTTTGTTTTTTAAATAAAACTAATGGCTTATATTGATACACAAACAATGCTAAATAGTCGTCGGGGAACTGTACCATTTTCATATATGTTGTCAAACAAAACATAAATCATTAAAAAAACTAGCCCTGTTCATTGACAGCTATTTTGAACTAACCAAATGGCCGTTGATATTTTCATGTAAAAAAAACATAAATGATATCAATGGAGTGACATACATTCATAACTAGCGGTTGTGGTAAGAATAAGAGTAAGAAATGTAAGAGATAAATAATTGGATGAGAGGTATAGAGTAATGAAGAAATGAGGGGAAAAAACGAAATAGGAACAGCTTATCTCAATGTGTTGTCTTCTCATGACCATGTGTGTACGCATGACTATGTCCCAAAAGTGCTAGCCCGTTCGAGTGCTCTAACACAATCACGTTTTAACATATCGCGGATATGGACAGAACATAGTACTTAACTGTACACACAGGCAGACATCTCTGTCTGTCTGTCTGTCTGTCTGTCTGTCTGTCCCCCTCTCTCTCTCACCCGTGTAATGCATTCATAAGAGTGGTTTTTCCAACACCACCAAATCCACAAACAACCAACTTCCGTATGTTTCTTTTGGTTCCTGGTTGTTGCATCAATAAACTAAATTCTGCTCTTTTCTTTGCTGCCTGAAACATCATAACAAAGGAAATTAATTCGTATTAGAGAGTTCACGTGTATATTTTTGGGTGGGTATAATGTCAATAGAGCTGTTACATATGCCCAGCCATAACCACAAAAATCTACTGACAGAGCAATTTGCAACGTCCATCGTTACCCTTTGTTACTCCTTGCTACAAAAACGTCATATAATACTCTTATTGTGTCTTTAACTTTTCAAATCTCCACTCCTCAATCTTCTTTAACGAAAACAACGCTTTATTGTATTCATTGTTAAGGTTGTTGCTTGACGATGTTTAATCCATTTGAAATGTTATTATCATTAGTATCATGTCTGCAAAAAATCCCATGAACTTCGTTTTGTAACCGTAATGGAGGGAAGCATCAGAAATTAAAGTCTTTAAAGAAAATCAACATTAGTGTGTTGTAAAGCATGTATAAGCTTACTTTTAGCAACGATTTTACTCTCCTATCGTGTGTAATGTCAACAGGAGTTCGTCCATTCTGAATAAAGCGGAAACAAAAAGGTTAAGTTGTTTGACTAAAATAAAACACGACTTATATGCCTGTTTACTGTGAATACTGTTACCCAAACTTCAAATGGTAAATATGTTAAAAACAAGACACATCACAAAGTAATTATTCTTAAGACAGAAATCATGGTATTTTAAAAACCGAAATATATACATGTAAATGCGTGATATGCAAGGGAAAAATAAACGGCGGTCACTAACAAAAACTCGTGGCTTAGTGTACAAGTTTAAAAAATAGTTCCGTATTTGTGACATGAGTATCATTTTTACAAGATTGTATTCTGAAGTGATTATGAATATAGAAAATGAAATAAAATGCAAAATAATAAGAGAACTAAATAATATACCGAAAATCGTAAATGTAATTGAGTGATAATATAGAACAAATTTCAAACAGACGATGCAACAGGTAGAACTGTGAACGGAACTTTATACTATGCTTTCAATCAGCATTTTGGCATTGGAAGGTTATTGTAATTTTTTATATATTTCAAATGTAGGAAAACATTGTACATCGGCTTTATGATTGACAGTTTAGAACTCGTTAGATCAACCATGCTGTGATCTCACGGTTGAAATGGCAAATTGGTCGCCTTGTAAAATACAAATTGGCACTAATAGGAACAATGCGCTGTTATCGAGCTCTTTGTGCATAATTAGTGGTCAAGTGGAAAAGTATTCTTTAAATGGTTCTTTTGTTGATTCAAAAAACTGCTTAATTATTTTACAGTCAAGGATAGGGCACGTGAAACATAAACGGGGTAGAATTTCTCTGGTCTTTTTTGGACGTAACAAAAGTTACCATCACAATGCCATATATTTGATGTGTTGTGATTATCTCGACGGCGGACAGAACGTTGGTTGAAAGAGACCCTTATCAAGGTATTAATGATCAGGATAATTACATGCTTATGATTCATTAACTACACAGTTGCTTGTTATGGGGCTATCAAAAGCGACCGAGATATATTAATATGCGTAAATTGCCCTGTGCTTCCAGTTAAGAATACTCAGCTCATGGAAATTAATAATTTCTAAATTGGCTTGGTGCTGTGAAAAGAGAGTATAGAAATTGGTTTCTTCTTTAACGCCTTGACATTTATAGGTGCAATAGCCTGGACATCGTATATTTCAACAGTCGGCGCCGTGTAGCTTGAAGCTCTTGAACGGTTTTCTATAAGGTATCACTATGGGCAAAAAGGGCCCTAAATTGTTCAGTACAGCGGGGTACAGTGCCCCCGCCGGACAACGCTTTGGGCTGGTTACTATGACGACAGCGAACATTGTATCAATTTCATTTCAATAAAATATCAATCGAAATCTGCTCGCCTGTCGCTCGTATTTTCAGGTTACGCCATGAATTTTTCCATGACAGCCCGTATATATTGACTTATGTACCATAAAATCAACGTATCGGTTGTTTTCTTCCACTCAAATTGAATCGAAGACAATTTGTTTAGTTTTGGTGATACTTTTATGTCTCAGCATATTTTGGCGCTCTTTGGACAAGTTTGGCGCCATGCTATCCGCGGGTATGCAACACGATATTGTATCAATTCGCAACAAAAGAATATCGATCGATAACGTTCACTACACGTTCACAGTGGAGACTCTACACCAGTTCGCTTCCGTTCTGTTATTTTTACCAATTTACTGCGATGTTCATCATTTCCCCAAATTTTGTATAAAAGACAACAACTTGACAGGTATTTGGTCTGTACAACTTAAGAGACGCTTGATGTTTAAAATGTGTCAATTTCAGACCTTGTTCTGCATATGTAAATGCCGTCAGATTGCCATTTTGTTGATGGCAACAGTATATTTCAGTGATCAGAATAAATAGAATGGCAATAAAACAAATTTTACGAAGAAATTCAAAAATCTAAAACAATACGATTTTTGCTTATTAGTCAAAGGATCACCGTGCAAATTTTCATCATCATTGGTTCAGAATTAAAAATTTGAACTGGCGAGAAGTTTGCAATCTGTCAGGTCGATCGGACGCGCATAAACGCCATTGTTTTCTATGGGAATCGAGATTATTCGGCACATCGTAAAATGAAAAATACATCTGAAAAAACCCGCCGGTTTAAATTTTTCATTTCGCTGTTATTTCTCACAATATTTGAGATTAAGCATCTCATGAAGGTTAACTCAAACTCTATGGTTTTAGTTTTTTAAATTTCCCTCTTATTTTTATGAAATGACGAGTTTACGATCGTTTGTGCTGTTGGCCGTGTTTTCGCCTATTTTTGCATAGAGTATTTTCGCTTCGGTATTTTAAGAATTCCTTCATGAAATTATTGCCGAAATATCATAATTGACAGAGGAACATATGAAGAAATGGAATCTGAATCTCTTTCCTGAATATTTAGCTGTGCGGCTAGGAAATTTGGCGAAGTTTCAACATTACGCGGAAGCTTGATTTGGCTCTCTTTACGCTCATTCAGCGTATGTGCGGCTAAAATTGTCACATGTTGAGTGAACAATATAGAGGCCATTTTGCCACAGTGTATGCTAAAATGGACCATTGACTCCATAAATGATTTTATAATCCGAGGGTACAATACTAATTCTGGACATATGCATCTGTGGGCGCACCAATATTAAAATAGAGTAAGAAAGGTGATAACGAATCAAAATTATGCGTACATCAGAGAAAAGGTAATTCACTATAGAGCCAGTCTATTCTTATTCGATCTATGGGAAACTGGCTATTTAAATGAAAGTATGAGTTATGTGCAACTGATACAGTCAGGCTCACTCCACACTTACGTTATCTTGAGTGTCAATGGATGCTTTAGATTCCAAAAGTAATCTTGTATTGGCGTCACTGTCATTTGCTGCTGCCAAGTGAAGAGGAGTTTGCCCACTCTGTGGAGAAATATACATATCTCATTTATGATGCAATAACTAATGATATCGCCTAACAACCATGGTCATATATTTACTATTTTTCATTTTCTTCACATCTCCTTTCTTTGATATTGAAAAGGTACATATTTACCATAATTTGCCATTAATAACATACTCAAAATTAATGAGAGTTTTGGCCTATAATACTTGTAATCTGTTTGTTCATGTGATAAAACTTACAGTTTACTGAACAATTTTACACGATCACTATGTTGATTTGCAATCGCTGGTATATACATTATCTTCTATAAAAACAACTGTTCCAAATTGCCATTAATTGGCAAGGGAAGGCAACGCTGATTCATTTAACAGGTGCTATTATGATAATACGTGTTTGCTATCTTTCACCGATTAAGGAAAGACAATATGTTTTTTTATACCATGCCTACCCAAGCCGGCACAAACGTTGTAGGTTCATATCTCGCCGTTTGCCGAATTATAGCCGAAAATGAGAGCAAGTTGATCAACACAACGAAACTCCCAGAGAGAAATTTGTCATGTACATCCTGATAACCTTACAAAAGATGGTCACACTTGACGATGGCTATGTTGTTAACACCTTGTCATGATTGACATGTTTAATTGATGCACGGCACGCGTCACAGAATGATGGTATATTCTAATGACAACATGATAAATGATACTCATGAATAGATAAAATTATGTGGCAAGCAAATGCCGCGCAAAAACATAAACAACTCCATACCAAGTCTCTCCGTATTCAATCTATCGCACATTGTCTGCTTCTTGTGTATTATTTTATGCGTGGCGAATTACGTGGTACGTTACTCAGTCACTTGTTTTCCTATACTAGCTGGCCAGCCGTGCTGCAGAAAACACCGTGATGCACGCCCGCTGGTCGGCTACCATAATGTAGTAAACACGGTGTTTGCTTCAGCACGGCCCGATGGCGTGTTTCAGGAAACAAGCGATCGAAGTACTTTATAATTGTGCGAGCCCATCATTACTTTATTATTAAGTAAATGCATGTTAATTATCATCAGGCAGTTTCATCGCTATCAAATTCAGATACTTTCTATCATTTTGGAACAGAATTGATTTGGGTAATGCGTCCCCTTGATAAAATCAGCGGGACTCGGGTAGGTCTTCCTTACAGGTTCCCCCCCACCCGGCCAAAACCAATGCCTTCGCATTGGTGCCTGCCGAGTCTTTCCTCCCATTCTCTGCTAGTGCATGGATATATACTCATGACCAATGTAACTCTTTTCCTATTTAGTAACAGATTGTAGTGCAAAGCGTTTATATGGGCATTCCTTGATAATGTGAACTCCAGAGGAAACACAAGATAAATTTACATACTTTTGATAGCTAAATGAATACATAGAACTTAACTTTAAAATTGGACCAGAGGCTATGGTGTTTTCACTGACGTTCACTCGAAAATGTTACTTAATCACATGGTAGATCCGGTCGCCAGCCGGCATAAGGTTAAAAAGAGAACACCAACAGTTTTTGTCACTTTCCATAATGAATTCACTGTGCGACACACTTTTCGAAGCTCTCTGCCAAGAATCTGGCCAGTGGCTTCTTGCCCATAAACACCAAAGGTAAGGTTCACATTCAAGGTCGGTTATCGAAGCATGATGACTGCGTTCACTAACCTCACACACAAGATATAAACAAGAGCCTTACATCGTATCGCAAATAAACTATATATATATATATATATATATATATATATATATATATATATATATATATATATATATATATATATATATATATATATATATATATATATCATACTACAGTAAGTCAGAAATAGCCCCCTTTACAGACAGGGTTGTAGCAAATTTTAGTGATTTCTTGACCTCAGAAATAAACCTCTTGAACGAGACTGTGCTTTAAATTCAAGGGGCATGTGTACCAACAATAGCTAGACAAACCATTTCACACCTTATTTAAGTGTACTCTTGTTGTCAATGTAAAGTGGCTGTTACCACTCCCCCTGTATAAGTTTGTAAACACGCTTGTTTATTTACAAAAACACAGGGTGTTTATTGGATAGCAAACATTGTCTTCACTTCTGTATTGTCATTGTAATGAGTGTTTAGCAACACAGTTTGTGATAAGGGGTTTCTAATGACCACCGTTGATGTTTACAATGAAAATAGTTGTACAAATCATTTAAGATATTGTCAATATTGATAGCTAAACAACATGCTAACCATATCTTGTACGTCAGTGGATGCTTTAGCTTCTAACAGCAATCCTGTGATGACATTCTTGCCATATTTTACTGCAAAGTGAAGAGGAGTCTGCCCTTTCTGTTGAGAAACATAGATACATCGTTAGTAATGCAATAGTTCAATGAGATCAAATTACATCGATGGTCAAACGCTAGTAGCCTGCTGGAGCAGTCATTAGAAATCACTGTTTACCAAACGATTTAACACAATCACCTTGCTGATCTGCGAGTTTAGGGATTATAATTATAAATGATGGTCTGTAAACTATACTCCACTAAAACATCAGTCGGTGACCTAATACTTTACAGACCTGCTATAAAGCAGAGCCTGTGAGAATAATATACAATTAAAAAGGATTTCCGTTTTCTGTGATACAGTGATTATAGTCGGGTTCGAGCACACAACATAGGGTACCGAGTCACCCAGCAGAAACAGACAGAACCGCTCGACCAAATCCCATTCTCAAAAAGAAGTGGTTCAATAATACGACTATTCCAAACTGCTGTAAAGTTTATGGAGCACTCGCACTTACATACTCGCTATCCCTCATCGCACACACACTTTGTTAAAAATCTTGATAAACAGATGTGCAATGTGGTGTGATAATTAAACTTTATGGCAATGTCATGCCGATTTGTTTTTCTAATGTCCTATTAGTGTATAGCACGTTGGCTTGAATGTCTCTGATTAAGATTAAGTTTATGACAAGTCCATGCCGATTTATTCCATGCGTGCTTTCATGTTAACTGATTTGGTAAGTCTATCCCGACTTATATAAGTAAGTAAAATATACTTTTTTCAGACGTGTGATGATGCAGAGTCTGTGCAGTGTTCATCCTAATATATATAATTCCTCAAAAGTTCTAAATACATTTACACCAACAGATCTGCAATGTGATGAGCTAAGTGAAGTTTATGGCAATGTCATGCCGATTTTGTTTTCGTAATGCGCTGCTAGTGTAACGCAAGTTAACATTTATAATGGCAATGGGTGTACACGTCATCAAGGTACTGTTGAAATAGTTAACTGAAAATTATCCTTACTTTATCTTGTACGTCAATGTGTGCTTTAGATTGCAAAAGCAATCTTGTGATGTCATCCTGGTCATTTTCTTACCGCCAAGTGAAGAGAAGTCTGCCCTTTCTGTGGAGAGATAATAACGCAAAGACTCAATGAGATAGCAATGCAACTATGGTAAAACACGTATTTTTCCATCACCTAATTTCTTCCCTACGTCTGGAAAAATTGTAACTTTGGCATTCTCAACAAATCTCAAAATTGATAATTAAAATGCTTCCGTCTACCGTTAGACTGTTGGATCTGTCATCAGAACTCACTGTTATATATGTCATTTTCCCCAAACTCACGACCGGACTTAATTAGTCTAGGACATTCTCAAGGTCAGTGTACTTCATGACCTTATGACCTTGAATTCAAATAGTCGTGTTTGAAATGTACTGGAAGTTCAATTAGTCGTATTTTTACTATAATTGCAGATATTTTGGAACAGTAATTAGCACCAATAGAAGTTCTAGTTTGTTCTTATATATATATATATATATATATATATATTATATATATATATATATATATATATATATATATATATATATATTATATATATATATATTCTCTTATATAACCACATGAGTATAAATACTGGGACATCAGGCTTGCAGGCAGATTTTTTGGGATCATGTCTCTTGTGTGTTACTTTAAGTCTTTGGAAGAACTCCATCAGCATTAATTTCAAGACTTTTCAAGACCTTCACTGCCACACTGGATTTATACTGTGGATTTTGTGCAACTTCAAGCTATCAAGCCAAACGACTGTTCATTCATCCGACTGACAGACACAACTCCAAAACTGGAGCTTTGCCGTCCAAACTGAGATAAGAAGCATGTACACTTTTACAGTTTGTATTCTATCCCTCTACCTAGCGATTAGTTTTACTTTTTGTTATAAATTCCGTTCTAAAAGCAAATTGCTGAGTTCACCTTTTGTTTGTTTTCTCTCACGTAACAAAATTTGGGGCTCGTCCAAGAGCGAACATTTTGAGCTCTTTGACAATATTATGCCACGCTTTTCCAAACTTCTGTGTATTGTGAACTCCGCGAAGCTTAATCATGGCGGAATTCAAACCAGTCGAACTTATGGAGGATGTTAATCAGGACACATTTAATTCCCTCAGAAAAGATGACCTAGTTACACTGACCAATTAGAAGTCAAAAGGTATATGCGCAAGATGGAAATGCAGTACAATATTGTAAACAAGCGACCTAACGACCGATATAGCTCCACTCTGTTTATGTAGAGAATAACTATTTTTGACACTTGTTGATGTTAGAAGATTAAATCTTTGATAGCTCATTTCAGTGGCCAGAAATAGTGGCTAAAATAGCTGCAAAAATACACAATTGAAGATTTCATCACAACTTGAATATATCACATTGGATCATCCCTAATAACAAGTCAACCAAAGGTATGTGACGAGTAGTTTTTTAAAAATGAAATATTCTGACCTAAAATGGCAAAGATTGCCCCTAAAAATAAAAATTGCACATTTCACCATAATTCTAATACATCAAGTATTAAAATAATTCCTTGGAACCTGTATACCAAATATCAAAGCTATCGACTTTCAGTTTTTGCGAAACAAATTATTTGACCAAAAATGGCAAAATTGTCCCCAAATACAAAATTGCAGATTTCACATAATTTCAATTTGTCACATTTAATTCGTCTGTTGGAACCTACATATCGAATTTCAAAGCTATCAGACAAGTGGTTTTGGAGAAATACATTTTTTGACCAAATATGGAAAAAATGTCCCGAAAATACAAAATTGCAGATTTCATCATAATTTCAATAATATCATTCTGCTCATATCTAGAGACCTGTATAATAAATATCAAAGCTGTCGGATGAGTAGTTTTGGAAAACTCATTTTTTTACCAAAAATGGAAAAAAATGCCCCAAAATACAAAATTGCAGATTTCATCATAATTTAAATAAATATCATTAAGTTCATCTGTAGGAACCGGTATGCAAAATTTCAAAGCAATCAGAGAGTACTTTTGGAAATACACATTTTTTGACCAAAAATGGAAAAATTGCCCCAGAATACAAAATTGCAGATTTCATCATAATTTAATAAATATCATTTAGTTCATCTGTAGAAACCTGTATACCAAATTACAAAGCTATCAGATAAGTAGTTTTGGAAATACACATTTTTTGACCAAAAATGGCAAAATTTGCCCAAAATACAAAATTACAGATTTCATCAGAAATTCATACATATTGTTTAGTTCATCCGTAGAAACCTATATACAAAATTTCGAAGCTATCAGCCAGTACTTTTTGAGAAACATCATTTTTGACCAAAAATGGCAAAAATTGCCTTAAAAACGCAAATATGCATATTTCTGCACAATTTGAACAAACCTGAAAAAGATCATCCCTAGGGACCTATGTACCACATATCAAAGCTTTATGACCAGCAGTTTTGAAGAAGAAGATTTTTAAAGATTTTTTGACCAAAAACGACAAAAGTTGACTTTAAAACACAAATATGCAATTTCACTACGAGTTGAACAAATCAAACTGAAGTCACCCTAAGTAAACTGCATATCAAATTTCAAAGCAATCAGACAAGTGGTTTCAGAGAAGAAGATTTGTTTACCAAAACAGCAAAAAACGCCCCCAAAATACAAATATGCAATTTCGCCATCATTTGAGCAAATTTAAGTGAAGTTACCCCAAGTGAACTGCATATGAAATTTCAAAGCAATCGGACTTGCGGTTTCAGAGAAGAAGGCAATTGTTGACTGATGATGGATGACGAAGGACGACGACGGAAAATCAACCTATTTGATAAGCTCCACATTGCTGACAGCGGACCTGAAAATTAGTAAATTAAGGCCACTTTGACGAGTCCACTTTGAATGATTATATACCTGAATCCACCATACAGTCCACCATAGAACTCAAAAAGTTAGAAAGGCAGGCAGATTTGGAGCTTAGGAAATTCGCATTAGAAAAGGAAAATGAGAAAAGACAGAAAGAGAGAGAATTAGAAATGAAAGAAAAAGAAAGACAAGAAAGATTAGAAATGGAAGAAAGACAAAGATAAAAAGAATTACAATTAGAAGAACATCGATTACAGGTAGAAATGAAACGTTTAGAGTTCGGACAGTAAGGGAAATTCTTCGCATCAGACAGTTTTGACATCACTAAGCATTTCAGGTTAGGCCCCCTTCCAAGAAAAGGATATTGACAAATATGTTTTCTTCATTTTGAGAAAATTGCTCAGAGTCTGCATTGGCCTAAGAAGTCCTTGTCTATGCTTTTTGCAGAGTGCTTTGGTGGTAAAGCCAAAGAAATTTACAATTAGTTGTCAGTAGAGCAGGTGTACGATTATAAATCTGTGAAGGAGTTAATACTCATGGGTTATGAATTGGTGCCTGAAGCTACCGTCAGAAATTTAGAGATTGCAAGAAAGTGAAGGATCAAACTTACGTTCAATTTTCTCGAAGAAAAGAACAACTATGTGGTGTTTTCTTAAAATCTGTCAGGATCATTGAATATTACGTCAACTTAATTGTGTTGGTCATTTAGGAGTCAGAAAAACTTATCATAAAATTTTCCGTCATTTTTATTGGCCTGATCTCAGGCAGGATGTAGCACATCTTTGTAAAACTTCTCACACATGTCAAATGGTAGGAAAACCAAATCAGACCATTTCAAAGGCTGCATTTCAAGACCATCTAGTAGGATACTTATAGACTGTTTTGCACCCTGTTATGGACTGTTTTGGAAATGATTACATATTGACAATAATGAGTACATCTACACAGTACCTGGAAGCCATAACACTGGAAATATCAAGGCAAAGACTATAGTGAGAGCTTTAGTCATATTTTTCACTTTATTTGGCCTCCTAAATTTGTCCAGTCCGATCAAGGCTCCAACTTTATGTCTGGAATTTTTTAAAAACTCATGGATCAGTTAGGCATGAAACAGTATAGGTCCTCCGCCTATCACCCAGAAAGTCAGGGTACTCTCAAGCGATTTACTTTGAAAAATATGATAAGAACCTACTGTTTTGACACAGGGAATCAGTAGGATGAAGGAATTCATTTTCTGCTCTTTGCTGTTAGAGAGTCATAATTATCGTATGTGCACGGACTACAGTAATTGAACACTCTAACAAAGACAGACACTTTCCCAATCCGAGGATTAATGATTGCATCGATCGAGTGGGAAAAGCCAAGTATGTGACAAAATTTGATCTACTAAAGGATTCTGGCAAGTCCTTCTAATCATAGACCCTCGAGAAAACGGGACAGGCAACTGCGATAGATAACAAAGGGTCTATGGGATTAGCAGCGTAAGTTTATTTTTATTCATTCATTCATTCATTCATTTCCATAATTACAAAACTGTAATTACATCACAAATTATGATTGCAAGATACAAGGCTGCTATTCTTATGAGGTATAGAGACCTCAAGTTATAAACTCTCACTGTGTATTACAAAAGTATATACAACAGAAAATATCTCAGTGCACAAATAAATAGAAACAAAACTTACATATAATTAAATTTGTCTATAAAGAAATGCTGTTACATAAAAAGACACACGAGTATTATGAGGAATATGTTCTTTTTATGAAAGGGATGAATGTGAATAGGAGCTAGAAAACAGCTAATGCAAAGCGTGGGATCCTACTAGGAATAATTAAGAGGTGTTGATGGGTCGGGGACGGAATGAAGGTGGACCCGATCGACTGCACAACGTCTGGTTCATAGACACCGGCATGCGGGTATACGGTAATAATGTTTTCGGATCACAAGTTTTTTCGGATTACCCGCAAGTCCATTTTTAGAAAGAAAAGTATTACAACTATTTTGAGAAGAATTCGTGATAATGGTTTTAAAAAGTACTTTTTACATGTTGGTAGCGAGATTTGATGCAACTAGAAGTCTGCAGGGAGTTAGTATGTTGCTGTAAAATGACAAAGTTTCGAATAGAAATCCGAAACACATATCGCTGCAGTTCCAGACTTGACAGCAGTTGACATCACAGAGTTATTTACATTCCGCAATCGTCCGTGTATCTCCGACCTTTCCCTCGTTTTTGCAGTTTTTAACCTTCGGAATATTTTCTATGCGAGGAGTCTCCATGGTTCGGTAAGGTATGTATGTTAACTACTGAAATGTTCTTGTTTGAAAACTGTGAACGGCCAAATTTACGAGGACAGCGTTCAGCTTTGTGTAAATGCATGTCTACCTTACCGCTTCTGACTCCACCAGCCGTTGGAGAGTCCCGATTTATTGCAAAGTTTCCGCTGACAGCAAAAGTCAGTGTTACAAATGTATTTTCTAGTACTTTGCGGTTGTAGACATGTGTAGCTTATCCGAACTTTGGTGTTTCTTTAGGCTAAACAGTACTGAAATGTTAGAGTCGTATATTTCAGCTCCGATGGAGTAGTCATTTTTGTGTACCCTGATTTTCGTCAAATGTTGCGAGACAAGTGAAATAAAGGTTAGATTTTCGTTTCGCAGGACTGGGGAAGTGTAGACCTGTCTAACTTGTAAATGTTTGTTATTATCGGAGATTTTTATGGTAGGGAATGTAAACTTATATTGTCGATACCTAGCAAGAGTTTTCTGTAGCGTCTATGGCTAAATGTACACTGTTTTTGTCATCTGTTTTTTTTCCCGTTGGTTTTGGCTAGAATCCAAAGTTGATCTTCATCGTTACCAGAACATTCAGCATGACTAGTATAAAAAACTCTCAAATTCTCTGTGTCAATACTCGGAATGTACCATGCAAGAGCAAAGTGTACATATTCAGAACGTCAATTTGATCGTTAATGAGATTCAGTTTGAAGTACGAAGTATTGTTGTCGGGACCGCTTGGCAAATAAACTTTAATATATTCCAAGATCGATCGCACAAAGAAATCTCAGCAGTTGCCTGTCCCGGTTTTCTCGAGGGTCTATGTTCTCATGGATCGTGCTCGTGAAGTATCGCTTTTGTTACACCAGACGGATTGTTCCAGTACAAGGTGATGCCATTCGGAATGAAGAACTCTCCGGCAATGTTCCAACGGATGATCAACGACGTCATATCCGGGCTAGACGGATATACAGCTTACGTCGACGACGTCGTCCTGTATAGTGACACCTGGGAGGAACACATCAAACTCATGCGGAAGTTCTTTGAAATACTGAGCAAAGCAATGTTGACTGTCAACCTTGCCAAATCTGAGTTTAGTTGGGCGAGGGTGACCTACCTCGGACATACTGTAGGACAGGAATAGGTAAAATCTGTTGATGCCAAAATCAGTGCCATTTCAAGCTTTCCCATATCAAACTGCAAAAGACAACTGATGCACTTTCTCGGTATGGCTGATTACTACAGCAAATTCTGTCAAAACTTCTCTATAATCACTGAGCTTTTGACAAACTTACTTTGAAAAAAGCAAAGTTTGTTTGGTCAGAACAATGCCAACAGGCATTTTATACACTTAAAGCCATACTGCAAAGTGCTCCAGTCTTGTCTGAAGCAGATTTCAGTTTGTCATTCAAATTAGCTGTAGATGCTAGTGATGCGGCTGCTGGTGCTGTTTTATTGCAAGAGGATAGTCATTGGATAGCTCATCCCGTTTGCTATATCTCACGCAAATTTAACAAATCCCAGAGAAACTAATTACCATTGAAAAAGAGTGTTTATCTTTGATATTAGCTTTACAGCATTTTGAAGTTTATGTTACTTCTTCGAATCCGCAAATAGTGGTTTATATTGATCACAACCCTCTTGTTTTTCTGCAGAAATTGAAAGGCAAAAATCAGAGATTGTTAAGATAGAGTTCAATGTTACAGGAGTTTAACCTTGACATTAGATACATTAAGGGCATAGACGATTTAATTGCAGACTGTCTCTATCGTATTTAAAGTTTATTGTTGTTCATATTTTAATATCACATTTGTAAAAGAAAGTATTTCTTTGAATTTTTTTTGAATATTTTTGGAAGGGGGTGTGTTATGTATGTCATTTTCCCCACACTCATGACATGAGTTTCATTAGTCTAGAAATTTTCAAGGTCACTGTCCTTCACGACCTCATGACCTTGAATTCAATTAGTCGTGTTTGGAATGTTCTGGAAATTCAATTAGTCGTGTGTATAGGTGGATATAAGTGGATATATTTTGGAACAGCAATTAGCATCAATAGAAGTTCTAGATTGTTCTTATATACTCCTATATAACCACATAAGTATAAATAATGGGACAGCAGGCTTGCAGGCAGATATTTCGGGATCATGTCTGTTGGGTGTTACTTCAAGTCTTTCGAAACTCCATCAGTATTAATTTCAAGACTTTTCAAAACCTTCACTGCCACACTGGATTTATACTGTGGACTTTTTGCAACTTCAAGCCAGCAAGCCAAAGGACTGTTCATTCATTCGACTGACTGACATAACTCTGAAACTAGAGCTTTGCCGTCCTAACTGAGATAAGTAGTCTGCACACTTTTATAGTTTGTATTCTATCCCTTCACTACGCAATTACTTTATTCATTTTTTGTAAAAAATTTGTTTGAAAAGCAAATTGCTGAGTTCATCTTTTGTTCATTTTCTCTCAAGTAACACCACTGTTTACTGCACACTTTCATGAAATCATTGTGTTGATCTGCGAGTTTCGAGATTATAGTTGTAAATGCTGGTCTATAAACTTTATTTCATTAAAAAATCAACTGTTCATCTGTAGGAACCTGCATGCTAAATTTCAAAGCTATCAGATGAGTATTTTGGAGAAACAAACTTTTGGCAAAAAAATGGCAAAAATTTCCCTCGAAATACAAAATTGCAGATTTCACCATAATTTCAGTATATCACTAAGTTCATCTGTAGATAACTGTATACCAAATTTCAAAGCTATTAGACAAGTACTTTTAAAGAAACACGTTTTTACCAAAAATGGCAAATGTTGCCCAAAATAGAACATGGTAGATTTCATCATAATTTGATTATGTCACATTTTGATTATCCCTATAAATCTGTATATCAAAAATCAAAGTTGTCAGACAGGCAGTTTTGATTTTTAAAAGATCTGGACAAAAATGACAAGAATTGCTTCAAATACAACTCTACATATTTCTGCACAATTTGAACAAATTTAAAATAGATCATCCCCAGGGACCTGTGTACCAAGTATCAAGCTATCTGATGTGAGTGTTTTTGAAGAAGATTTTTAGAGCTTTTTTGACCAAAAACGACAGAAAATTACCTTAAAATACAAATTTGCAAATTTCACCACAATTTGAACATATCAAACTGAAGTCATCCTCAGTAAATAAACTCCATTTCAAATTTCAAAGCAATCAGACGTGAGGTTTCACAGAAGAAGTGCACCTGACAACGACAGAAAATCAGCCTTTTTGATAAGCTCCACGTCGCTGACAGCAGAGCTTAAAGAGAGTATTGGGCTAGGAATCCTTTCACTTCATCTGTCTGATGATTGCAGGATGCATGAAACTTAAGTAACATTTATGTTTACTTTGTACTTGAAGTAATTTTTGATTATATATATATATATATATATATTATATATATATATATATATATATATATATATATATATATACAAAAACACACACATATATATTATATATATATAAGAGAGAGAGACAGAGACAGAGAGACAGAGACAGAGACAGAGAGACAGAGAGACAGAGAGGGGGGGCAGAGAGAGCTCATACTAACACGTCATAATATGTATGATTTGGCGAGTCAATGCCCATTTTTTCCACGCCCGCTGTCTTGTTACGCCTGTTTGTTTAAATTTAAGTATAATTTCTGAAAAGCACTACATGCAATTACACAAACAGATCTGCAATGTAATGCGATACTTAAAGTTTTATGGCAATGCAACGCCAATTCATTCCTCGCGTTCTGCTAGAGTAATGCATGTTTGCTTGAATTTCACTGATTATGTAATTATACATACATCTATGTGTAAAAAACATTATGATGTTTTCGTACTGCCGTTGACATTTACAATGGAAATGGATGTACGCATCATGTAAGTTATCGTCATATGAATCGCAAAACAACATCCTAACCATATCTTGTACGTCAGTGGATGCTTTAGAGTCCAACAGCAATCCTGTGATGACATTCTTGCCATTTCTTACTGCAAAGTGAAGAGGAGTCTGCCTTTCTGTGGAGAAGCATAGAAACATCGTTAATAGTGCAATAATCATCTAGGGCACATCAATACTAAAAAGAGTAAAGTGACGTTTTAAGGGACTGGACATAAATTACAGGGGGGGTGGGCCGGTTTTTTTCAAAAAACCGCTGCGTAAAAAATAGTAACCCTTCAAAGTTCATGCACAAAAATTAGTGACCCTCCCCCTTATCCGTGCATGAAAATAAGTGACCCTCCCCTGTTACTCAATACCCTCCAAAAACCCGCAATGTGTTAAAGACCCCCTTCTGACTTGCTATACTTTTTAAGTCGCCCTCCCGAAAGGAAGGCAAAATGTGGCCGATATAACGCGTTGTCCAAGAAATATCAAATCATATGTGTGTGATATTCATGTAAATTACTTTGCTTGAAGTGGCAGGTAAAAAGTGCATGCCTGTACAAAAATGTAATTTTTAGATTTTATCGATAATGTTGATTCACTATACATGTAGTCGACTATAAGAAAACTACGAACGTGTATTTTCCAGTATAAAACTAGCTATATCTGTTCATATACAGATGTTTAATAACTGATATAGATATACCTGATTAGCATGGGTTGTTTACAAGTGCACATTTGAACAAGATATTTGATTTTGGAATTTCTGTCAAAATGTTGATCCACTATACATGGGAGTCTATGACAAAACTATACATGGGAGTCTATGACAACACTGTCAAAAAATTTTTAGAATTAGAAATTTGCACTATTTGTGCATATATGGACCCTCAATAATTGACATAATTGTGCTTGATTAGAAGAGGGTGGTAAAATGTGCATCTGTGTACAATAACTTTGTTTTTGGAATTTCGCATAAAATGTTGATCTCAACTATACATGGGAGTCTATGACAAAACTGTAAAAAAAAAATTTCAGAATTAAAAATATGCACTATTTGTGTATATATGACCCTGAATAATTGACATAATTGTGCTTGATTAGAAGAGGGTGGTAACACGTGCATCTGTGTACATAACTTTGTTTTTGGAATTTCGCATGAAATGTGGATCCATTATACATTGTAGTCTATGAAGAAACTATGAATAATTTTTTTTAAATACAAAACTTGGCAAATCTGTGTATTTATGTATGCTTGATTATTGATATTTATGTTCTTGATTAGACTAGAGTGGTTACAAGTCCATGTGTGTGCAAGAAATTTGATTTTGGAATTTCACCGAAATGTTGATTCACTATACATGGCAGTCTATGGTGAAACCCTATGAATAATTTTTTTCCAATACAAAAATAGATAAATCTGTGCATTTATGTACACTGCATTATTGGTACTAACGTTCATGATAGACTAGAGTGGTTTCAAGTCAATGGTTGTGCAAAAATTTGATTTTGGCATATCACTTAAATGTCGATTCACTATACATGGCAGTCTATGATGAAACTATGAATATTTTTTTCCAATAAAAATTAGGAAAATCTGTGCATTTATGTACACTTGATTATTGGTATTAATGTTCATGATTAGACTAGAGTAGTTTCAAGTCAATGGGTGTGCAAATGTCGATTCACTATACATGGCAGTCTATGATGAAACTATGAATATTTTTTTCCAATAAAAAATTAGGAAAATCTGTGCATTTATGTACACTTGATTATTGGTATTAATGTTCATGATTAGACTAGAGTAGTTTCAAGTCAATGGGTGTGCAAGAAATTTGATTTTGGAATTTCACTGAAATGTCCATTCACTATACATGGCAGTCTATGATGAAACTATGAATAATTTTTTTCCAATACAAAACTTGGTAAACCTGTGCATTTATGTACACCTAATTATTAGTATTAATATTCATGATTAGACTAGAGTGGTTTCAAGTCAATGCTTGTGCAAGAAATTTGATTTTGGAATTTCACCAAAATGTTGATTCACTATACATTGTAGGCTATGAGGAAACTACAAATAACTCATAGGTTATCTGATCCTAAATTGTTATTCAAAAGTTGTTCGACCTGAAGCTTCCAGTTGTTATTGATGACACTATGCACTATTCTGAACAGTTTGTATTCTGTCAATGTCCTCAAAAAATTAAAAAATGTACATACAGCGACATGAACGTTTGACACCGACCTATACCCAATGTATTGTCAATGGGAGAATGATGTCAAATAAGTAATCTCCCAAATTGTTATTGAAAGAGTTATTATAGGGGACAGTTATGCACAATAGTGTTGAATAAGTAGAAATCATGAAAATTTAAATCAATGTGGCTGCTTGGATCATCAATACATTGTTTATTATACCTGAAATTTGCGCCCGAAGGGCGCGCCGAAAATGGTAATGGCAGAAAATGAAAGTGCCAGGAGGTATTTTTTCTTTTTTCAGTATTCCATAACGTGCACATGCAATTTCAGCTTTGATGCATGAAAAAAGGTGACCCTCCCCCATAGGCTTGCACAAAACTTTATGACCCTTCAAAAATGCTGCACGAAAAATGGCGACCCACCCCCAAAAACACCGGCCCACCCCCCCCCTGTAATTTGTGTCCAGTCCCTAACGACATCACAGCTGTCCAGATGATAGCTGGCCGAATTTCAGCAAGAAACTTACACGAACGCCACAGATAAAGTAAGCCACTATGTAGTCAGTCTATACTTATACGAACATCTCAGATATTTCAAGATTAAATCAAATATTTGCTAAACAAATCAATACCTATATTCACAACAGCAAGATTTCAGTTAGATACGATTGTCAAAGTTTATGCAAGGTCATGCATATTTATTATACAGATGCTGTTAAGTTAACGCGTATATGCATAAACTTCCAACAGTTAGCAACAGTGTAAGCTGTAAACGGGCAAGTGAGATCATTTTCTCTAAGTCATCAGTAAGTAAGTGTGTTAATGAATGTTCGAGTTGCATAAATTATTATTGATATGGTCAAGTGTACTTCACACTGACCTTATCTTGTGCGTCACTGATGCTTTAGATTTCAACAGCAATCTTGCAGTGTTATCATTGTCACTTGCTGCTGCCAAGTGAAGAGGAGTTTGCCAACGCTGTGGAGAAATGTTGATATATCCTCAATACCTTAATGATGCTTATTACTAAATGTAATCGCATAAGAACCATGGTCACACACACACACACACCACACACACACACACACACACACACACACACACACACACACACACACACACATATATATATATATATATATATATATATATATATATATATATATATATATATATATATATATATATATATATATATATATATATATCACCCATATTCAAAGTTATAAAAAATTAAGATGCTGGCGATTCAATACAGAACATTTCCTGTCGATGGTGTCATAGATTTGAGGATAATATTAGGAAGTTTGCTACAATATTGCGTGCCTTGAAAAGTCAACTTCTTAGGTACAATGACATATTGATTTACTGTCCTACCTCGTTCCTATGGTCAACATTGGCTTTGTTTTTCAGTAAGAATTCAACGCATCTACGATGACCGTTCCTTGCAGCGAGAATCAACGCAGTGTTGCCATCCTTGGTGGTAAAAGCAAGTGGTTTACAAGGAAGTGAAAGAATCATTATGATTAACAAAATAGAATTGTTAACATAAAGAGTGTAAGACAGTAAATACTTGAATGTAACTTCTTGATAGCTAAAGTTGTACATGATAGCTGGCTACACTGCCGAAAGTATATCGGACACATGTAAGGTAAAGTAGATGAATTACTTTAAAAGTGCATATACATTCAAAAGCTACACAATCAATGTGAGACATAAATAGTTTAGATATGTTTAACAGCTCAAGTATATTCATTGACATATTATGTCGCACATTAAAATTTAGCTCATCAGCATAGTTACCTCATCAGAACAGTCGACATCTAAACCTGTCTTAAGGTGATGCTCGAGGGAATGTATTTTGCCGTGCTCAGCCACAGAGAGTAATGTAGCTCGGAAATCCTGCAGAGACAAAGCATTATATTCAAATCCTTATATTCAATGTATCTACACACGTCTACGGGTAAGACTTGCCTATAAGTATTGTAGACATCAGTACACAATAGTAATTGTTACAGTTGCAATTTTGTCAACTTTTCCCGTTGTGTAAGCCTTATGCATATCGCACATGCATGTCACATGCATGTAAAATCACTGTCTTGACATCAATGTAAGCTTACTAATGAACACACATCTGATCGAAATCGACATTAAGAGACGATACTAAAGATTTGGCAAAATCAACATGATATTGAATTTCCTACAAAATAAAACAATCATTTCATATCAAAGCAAATTTGTTCGCATCATTCATGTGCTATGCCATAAATAACACAAGCATATTAAAATATCGTCTTTCGCCAAACGTAATTATTTGAACAACGTAAAAATGAAATGTGTAATATATTAATGGAAACGAAAGTATGATCAAACGTATCACTTAATGTTTAAGTAGTTTTCCACTATTGAATGAGTTAACATTGAGGAGTAAGAGTAAAGAGGATGTTTAATACAAGTAATGATTGTTGGTCTCATCATTATGCTCTTCCTTACAAGGTTACAGTCGATACCAAAATCCATGCATTCCAGTTTAAATTTCTACATAACATTCTACCTGCCATAAGTTTTCTGTTAAAATGACACCACCAAAGATTCTTTCAAATAAATGTTCGTTTTGTAAAAATGAAGTTGAAACATATTACATGTAAATTTACAATTGAGTTTTGGGATGGTTATCTCATATTATGGGGTAGTAAATTTGGTCTAAATGTTTTTCCTAGTGCAAGACAAATACTAATTGGATATAAGAACCTCTCCACATTGATTAATTTTCTAATTCTGATTGCCAAACGTCATATTCATCTAGCAAAGCTTGAAAATTAGAAACCGAATCGTTTGATTTTCAAAAGATTAATACAACAGAAAGTAAAATATTGTATAGCGGTCAAAAGAACAGATTGACTTAACACAACAAAATGGGGTGGTATTTAAAAAAACCTCTTATTCCTAGTTGGAAAACCTTATTTTTATATGCATATAGTCTCTGAGACTTTTTGACTGACATTTATTGATATCATTGCATGTAATTTTTGTAATAGACAAGAGTGTACCCTTCCACTATTGAGATTGTAAACTATTTTGATGACCTCAATAAAAACCTTGCTAAAATTAAAGGAGTTGTCTTGTTAAAAACGTTCATTTTACACACACCAATGAATCAGACCGAGCAATTGATCCGAAATTGAAACTTATTACTGTTTGAAAGAGCTGCAATGTAGAAATAGCATGTAAGGATTGGGCGTTTGGAAATTTACTATATGAGGTTATCCCACGATATCAGCGCTTGGTTGGGACGTATTGCCACGAGTGAGGGTGCGAGCCGCATCACACGAGTCGAAGACGAGTGTGATGCGGCGCGCACCCTCACGAGTGGCAATACGTCCCAACCAAGCGCTGATATCGTGGGATAACCGATTTATCATATGCCCATGACCGTATATTTATGTAAAAGGTAATTGAAATAAAGAAATTTTATTAGTTTTTGTCAGTCTTTCGAAGGGACTATGTTTTTATATTCTGCCGCTGGTCTGAGCGCATTGATACATGTTTGTTTACAACAGCTGATCAAGTCGTCGATCGCATCGTGTCGAGTGTATACAGTCTAAACAGGATTATTTCAGCGCAATTTACCGCAGTTCATAAAGGAATGGAGCCAATTTACTTATTCTGGTCACTATCCCGGTGTTCTGGTGGATAATTATTACACGGACAATATTGTAAGTTTGAATTCACTTTAATAACTCTTGCTGAAACATGGCTGACATGAACAGGAACGACGAAGTAGCGCGAAATACAACAAATTGTAAACATCAAATTTATCACATATATTTTCTGCAACAACCTATCCTGTAACTCTCTTTAGATCTGAAATAAAGGAACGTTAAATTCATATGTACTAGTAATATGTTTCGTTTTATATCGGTAAATTTTGATTGAAGTGAACAGAGTGAAAAAGATGGATTTGATCGTTAAATGCAAGATGAACATCATAACATCAAATTCAATCATGACCAAAATCATTCCAAACAAATCATCAGAAATTGTCAATCTTGAATGTTGCTGAACACATAGCATGTATAAGTTCTACTCCTGGGAATTGTCCGAGCTAGACGTGTCATAAATGACTGCCCTACGACGTTTTCTTGGTGGAGACTTTGGCTGACAATTACCAGTCGATACGTTGATCGTGAAAGAGCCGCCGTAGATGACCGCGCCACTGAAAATGCCAGCTGTTGCCGCAGCCTGCGTTTGGAAAGTATTTTCCGCTGACGATGTTGTTACGACGTGAGCGGGGTGGTGAGACGAGGGCCTGGTGTGTAGTGTGATAGTTGAGAGGATTTGAGTTGCAGAGCACATTCGACATTTCTTGTTGTTGTTCAAGCGATGGTATTGCGTAATTGTTGACGCTCTGTACATTGCTGTGACCGGAGAGCTGCTGGACTCGCGTTGGTGGAACACCGGCGTGAAGGAGGTTAGTGATGGCCGTTTTCCTCATACTGTGATTTGTTTTCTTGCCAGCAATGCCTGCTTTACTGGTCATTGATCTTACAACACTGGCAAGTCTATTCTGCCCCATCGGAAGTTTTTTGTACCAGATGTCGTTTACGGGAACGTAGTTGATGGCGAGGTAAAACGGACTTTCTGGTGTGCTCATTTCCGTTGGTCGGCGACTGGCGAACTGGCGGTACGTTTCGATGGGACACGAATCTTTGTTGTCGGGAGTCGCAAATATCTTTGGATTGAAAGGTCTTGTTGGACCACCTGCCTGACCCCATCGTGTTTTAGTTTCTCTCTCATTAAATTCAAGATATTCCAGCCCTCCTGCAGTTGTTTTGAGCACAATATCTCCCCACTTCAACTGTCTGTTTTCTTGTCCGCCGCGAAACCCAAGCATCTTCGTGTTGTTTGTCCACACTGGGTTAAACTTCCGATGATACCTTGCTCAGTCAGTATTTTTATTTCTTCGTCGGTCAGCCGTTCGGCAGCATTTGGTTTATTACCTTTTCCCTGCTTTTTCAGAGAAACGCGTTTGGCTGCAAGACATTTACGCGATTTTTCAAATTCCTTGTCACGGATGATCGAATGTCCGTATCCACTGTCTTGCAGAAAGCGGTCGATACCTCGCTGGTAGTTAGTCAGAGTGTCGGGTTCATATTCACTCTTATCTTTTTGCCTTGCTCCGAGAAAGTAGGATGCCAAGTACTCATCAAGTTCGACTGGCGGAATATCAGAGATTGGGCGGTTTTCAGTGGGTCGCATTGCTTTCAACCATTGCTCGAACTGCTTCACCGCTGTGTTGGTATTTCGAACGGTATTTTGTTTCTGTTGTTGTTCAATGAACTCGGCCTGGTCAAGGGCAGAATAATCAACATACCGTTGCTGGTCAGGTTGCTGCAGTGGTAGACTTGGCTCGGGAGGCAAATTCTGAAATATTTCTTCGTCAGATAGCAGTTGAGAGAGGAGGAACAGCTCTTGCAGATTTTCGTCGGCAGACATGATGGAAAGCAGCTTTGCGTTGCCAGGGAAACATTTTTTGCGGGATAGTTTTCGACACAAATTTTGTTATTTTCTAGAAAGTTGCATCGAAAAATAAATATTTTCCATTCAGATCAACATTTACAACGAATCTTTTTTAATGGTAACTATAATTTTAAACAGTTTATTAGCTAAAGATCTCTTTTTTGGGAGGAAAATGTTCCAGCGTCGGCGATCGTCTGCAGTGTACCGGACGCAGATAGTGCTGACGCGAGAAGTCCCGCCTGTGCGCCGCAGACGTTACTGCCCGCTGACCGACCGTCCAGCAGCTCTGAACAAACTATTGATCGCTCGTGTATGAAGGCCCACATGCTTGTAGCAGCGATAAAAATTGCATATCAGCACATGTGATTTAATAGTGTAACCCCACATTTCCCTCTGCTTCAAAGCCCTCCCACTTTTCGGGCTCGCACAGAACATCGTAGGCAAAGCTTTGTTGTCATACAGAGGTCGCAATTTTGGAAAAAAAAGTCCCCGGAAATAAACAACAATTGATGACGTATAACGTGCCGTATCAGACTGATGTTTTACGTTCCACGTCACGACGCGTCAGAGGAGACACCGATACGGTCATGGGTATATGATAATGCATGATATCACATAGAACTCACAGGATTGAAACAAATCGCTCATAGAGCTCAATGACGTGATTTGACAGAGTAGAGGAAAATTATGCATACCAAGTACTGACTACCAGTGATGTCTTCTTGACCTCCTGGTCTGCTACTCACTGACGAATGACCTCTTGACTATCAAAAGCGGTGACGTGTGATTGCAATGCCAGATTGTCAAAGGCTTCTGATGCGTCATCGACGTGTCCATCGTCTTGTATTTCATCGGTACTGACAGCATCAGTCACTTCATCACCAATATGTCGGTCGTTTATCTCCTAAAGATAATTTGATCGCAAAATATTCATGACTTGCAAAACATGCCGGGGAAACAAAAAGTCTACGACAGTAAAGGTTATTCATATTTTTGGAAGGGGACATGCATGTTTAATTTTGATTCCAACAGATAGTATGAAATTACATTACGGGCATAGAATGAACCAGGTTGCGGTGAATATGAATTTCTGTGGAAAATTTTCCTTAAAGAGTAAAGTCGATATTCCACTTTTACTCTGTCAAGGTTCAAAGAAGAGCATGCTATTGACCTTTTCAAACACTGCATTTTGGTCATTTTTGGAGCAAAATGAGATAACAAGGATTTGTCGTAATTCAGTCAGGATACAGTCTTTCCAGGTAAACTTACTGTAGCTTGATTGCCAATTACGGAGCTACTTTCCATTAAAACCTTATGAACTTCTGATTGATCTCCTTCCACAGCTGGGCAGGGCAACGCTTGATATTCCTGCCAACAATAAATCGTAACAAGTTATATATATATATATATATATATATATATATATATATATATATATATATATATATATATATATATATATATATATATATATATATATATATATATATATATATTTGTTGTGTGTGTGTGTGTGTGTGTGTGTGTAAAGGTAAACTTACTGTAGCTTGATTGTCAATTACGGAGCTACTTTCCATTAAAACCTTATGAACTTCTGATTGATCTCCTTCCACAGCTGGGCAGGGCAACGCTTGATATTCCTGCCAATAATAAATCGTAACAAGTTATATATATATATATATATAAATATATATATATATATATATATATATATATATATATATATATATATATATATATATATATATATATATATATATATATATATATATATATATATATATATATATGTATATATATATATACATATATTTATATTATGGAAAGTGACTCTGGTAAAGTTACGCTTCATAAATTTTGGACTTTGAATAACATAAATTCTTGTAGTTTGGACAAATCTACTTTCCCTTTTTTCTCTCCTTTACATGGTTAGGATGTATCATTTAGGTCTTAAGTGGTGTTGAAGTTCGGCAAATAATATTACTTTATATATATATATATATATATATATATATATATATTATATATATATATATATATATATATATATATATATATATATATATATATATATATATATATATATATATATATATATATATATATATATATATATATATATATATATATGTATGTATGTTCTGCAGTGGTCTAATCTTAAGGGAGCATATTTTTACATTTTGGGCAAATCCATAACTTCAAGATCTTGGGCGATCTACCACCAAGACGCCCCATCTGCAGTCAAATCGGAGCTCCAACACGAGCAGCGTCCCTCTGGTTAGATTGGAAGTTGTCAACAGTCTGTAAAAAATATTGCACTGAACTGGTGAAAAACACTACTCAGTTTCTTCAACATGTCAATCAACTTAATGCCAACGCTCCTCACCCGTACACCCATATTCTTGCCTTAGATGTCATCACGCTTTACCCAAATATCGACATTGATGAGGGCATTTGTGCCCTGAAAAAAGCCTTTATACACCAGTTCAGATGAGAGTTCAAGCAATATAGACAACGTCCTGAAAATAGCAATGTTTGTCCTTCAAAACAACTATTTCGAGTTCAACAACCATACTACAGACAGATATCTGGTACAGCGATGGGCACCCTGTTTGCTATATCATATGCAAATATTTATATGAATTCGTGGATGTGTAAGTACTATTTTACAACACCTAATTGTCCTGAAGTATGCTCTAACCTGTAGGACTTGTCAAATTGAATATATCGGGAAAATATCTCAACCATTTCACAAGAGACTTAATGGTCACCGTTCAAATATCAGAACCAACAAAGTCGACAAATCACCGCATGTTGTTCCACACTTTAGGATACCGGACACACCATTATAGACATTTGCTCTTTCAGCTACAATTCTGTGCCTTGTTCATGGCAATGATCCAGAAACTACAAAAATCCTTGGAAAATCTTTGGATCTCAAAGCTGGGACAAATGTATCCAAACAGACTCAATGACTATGAGCCATCAGGCATCCAAAATTAGCGTTGTCATGTGACTTTTGTGATTTGCTATGCAGTCATGCGCATTACACCATGCTTTGTTCGGTTTTTATTATCATCAGTGCTTGAAAAAGGTGTGCTTGTCATACCGCAACGTCGCCGTCAATCAAACGTTAGGATTGGAGGTAAGGTAGACGTTGAACATCTCATCAGTTGGTAAGTCACTATATATATATATATATATATATATATATATATATATATATATATATATATATATATATATATATATATATATATATATATATATATATATATATATATATATATATATATATAGATAGATAGATAGATAGATAGATAGATAGATAGATAGATAGATAGATAGATAGATAGATAGATAGATAGATAGATAGATAGATAGATAGATAGATATATTGTAAAGCATTTAAATGGTAAATATATATGATGTAGCCTAGACGGCGTATCACATCACATCACATCAGATGCAACACATTAAGTATATGATAAATGCTATTTTATTGCAATCACAATATGCTTACATTATCTTTCTCAATCTTCAATCCCTTTAACTTCTGAAGGATTTCAATGATTTCAGCATGACCAAACTGAATCGCCAGATGGAGGCACGTTTCATTCCACTGTTGAAGAAGAAAACTGTGTATAATGAAGGCATAAGCTTAGCTCTCTGTCTCTCTGTCTCTGTCTGTCTCTGTCTGTCTGTCTGTCTGTCTGTCTGTCTGTCTGTCTGTCTGTCTGTCTCTCTCTCTCTCTCTCTCTCTCTCTCTCTCTCTCTCTCTCTCTCTCTCTCTCTCTCTCTCTCTCTCTCTCTCTCTCTCTCTCTCTCTCCATACTCACAGTAATAAAGATTCTAGTAATTCGAATATTTCCAGGTAGTGATCAGATGGCATACATAAGATGAATAGTATTACTAAGTTTTCAATGTTATCACGTATCATGAAACGTTTTAGGTACAATGAAATTTTGACGGTGTTACCTTATTTCTATGGACAACGTTTGCTTTGTTTTTCAGTAAGTGTTCAACGCATCTACGATGACCATTCTTTGCAGCGAGAATCAACGCAGTGTTGCCATCCTACGTAAAGACATCACATGTGACAATCAGAAAATAAATAAATAGTGATAATTAATAAAATATAGTGATCATAAAGTAGCATAGTAATCGTTGGACTTCACGTCAATATAATATTAGATTAGTGTGGTACTTGAGAGCTGGCTACAATGACTGCATTATGGAAAGTATATTGAATATATATGGAATAATGTCATACACGTGCTTTGATTTCGACGTAAATGTATATGTGCAGTGTAAATATGCATTCAAAAGCTACAAAAGGGGGGAGAAAATTAGTTGAGATTGACATGTGACCATTTAAAGCAGCATAAAAAAATATATTATATCGCGCAGAAAATATGTTTAACTTGATAAATACCTCGTCAGAACAGTCGATATCTAAGCCTGTATTAAGCAGATAATCGAGGGAATGTACTTCACCCTTCTCAGCTGCAGACAGAAATGTACCTCGGAAATGCTATGAAGACAAGGCATTGTGTTGAAACATTTACAAGCAATGCACTTACACACGTCTAAGTATACGATTTGCATAGTCGTATTGTAGGCATCAGTGTACTTTAGTAAGAGTCACAGTTGCAAGTTTCTCTCAACTTTTTTTCAATATGATTACCGGTACACTCATGCATACCATATGCATAGCAAATTGCTGTCTTGACATCAATGTAAGCCTACATAATGAACACAGAACTGCTCCAAACCAAAATGTGACCGTAACTTTTGGCAATAACGAAATATTTGATAAACTGAATATAGCAAGCAAACATATTCACCTTACTCATGCGACATGCTGTAACTAACCAAACAATAGTAGAAAGTTGTCAGTAGTAAGTAAAATGTGCCTAACTGGGACAAATGAGAAAGAAACCCTCCCTCCCTTCACTGCTGTCGCGTGAGCCTCTGAAGATCAGGTTTGCAGCCCTGTGCGCATACACCTTGAGACCGCTGTCGCGTGAGCGTCCACAGCTGAATTGTATTGCATCACACTGACGCGTATCATACACACGCAGCTGACCTGTATATGAACTCACGTATTGTAACTCACTGACGTATGTAGGTCATTCCGACCTAAATTAGTCATGTTTGGAATGTTCTGGAGGGAGATAATTCTAGAGCAGTCAATAGAAGTTTTAGATTGTTCACTATATTGCAACATCGGGCGTCTATATAAGCAGGTTTACAACTGAGTGTTAGACAGTCGACGGCGGGCATTGACATCCTGTGTTGGAGCCGACTACTAACTGTAAGTATTAGTAAGCGATTTTCTCCACTGCGTGCCAACTCTCTACTAGCAGTGAACCTTGCGCAATAGCAGCCTGTGACGTCATGACAGAGGTTAGTCACTCTGCAGCAGTTACATTGCTGTAGTTTTAGAAATTTCCTCTGAGCTTAAAATGTGAGTAAGCAGTGCTGGTCGGTGAGCCGCTCAAGCCCTCTAAAATAGTTTAGACTTTAATGTACTATTCTCAACAGAGACCATTGCATCACTGATAACATAAACTTGAGCAAATATTTTATCATCGTGAGCGTCGGCGCCGGTGCCCTTCACTGATGTATCTTTTTTTCCTAATTTTAAGTTGTACACGATCCTTTGTATTAATTACTCTTAGTCCATTTCCATGAAATTCGATATCTTTAAAGCTACGCAGATCAATAAATAGGCAGAATCGGTTCTTCAAATAATCTACTTCATCCATATCAATTTCGCATCACTGTTAATCTTAATCTTAATCTTATAATCTACCTTGTACGTGTTTCAGACAAAAAATGTCTCGGTATCATCTTCTGAGCGTATATGTTATTTGCAATACCCTCAATAGTTACAGACACAGATTCAATGGATGGATTAAAAAAAAGTTTGCTATTCAGTTTTGACTGATTCTGATCTTAGTGAAGAGTACTAATATGCCTCTCATGCTACGGAATGGTACATTAACATTTTCATTTATAATCGTGTCTGATTCATTAAATGGGATTGTTCTAAAATGTTGTAAATTTTCGTAGAGAAAACTCTTACGATTGTTGTAATACCTGGCTGTACCTCTCGCGAGGACGTCATCTTTGAGCTTATCTTACTCCATATTCAAACAACGATTAGATTTGATATCGGCCATAAAATGAAAATTGTAAATTTGCTTAATTTCGAACCCAACAATTAAGTTCCTGTTCCTCCAAACAATTTTACAAGGTATTTATACGTTATTTTAAAGAACGTAATGCAATAAATAACAAAAAACCGTTAAAAGTGTGTATCTTAAGATTCATGGGGTGCGGCGATTGTTTTCTTATATGTGGTATGCCGTATACCCCTCTATAATATACATTGAAGGGATAGGGGTATGGGTCATGTTTCCTCTCCTACCAAACGCAGCGATAAATGGTCTTGACCATTAATTCTTTCTCATGATGGTTTCATGTAAGGTGTTTACAAAAGCATTTGATTGGCGGTCGATCCAAATCGCAAACGGTCATTGATTTCCCCATCGCACTCGAATTTTCTAAACAATTGTCTTCAGTCGCGTTTGAATTTGAATATAACCACAGAGTTCGATCGGCAGAAGCTTCGCGCTGACCGCTTGGCAGTCTGTGTGCGTTATTTGCGGCCGGGAAAAAAAACTGAAAAGAGGCATCTTGTGGAGCGTGTGCCCGCGTACTGCCTGTTTGGTTTCCACTGACACAACGAACACCGTCATAGTTTCACGCCCTTTTAAAGGGAGGCTACGCCTTCAACTCATTTGTATGATTACACAGGAGAGTCTACCGTTCACTTATCTAACATTTGAGATATTTGAGAACAACATGTATGCAATTTTCATGTTTTTTCATAAATAAGACACAGGAGAAAGTCATACCAAGTGTTTTGTCCAATTGAAAGTCATATTTTCACTGAAACAAGTAGATGCTGCCTCTGTAAGCCAAACGAGAATTAATATCAGCAAAGATGGATATTAAGGTGGTTGGAAAGGCTATTTTCGCACCAATTCTTTTCTCAGAGTTAATGTCAAGTTTCAAGTGTTAGAATCAAGATATTTATTACAATTTTCAGGATAACTCCCTTAGTTAAAATTTTCTCCAAAGAATATAAAAATTGTATATTTGCAGCCATGATTTGAAATATGACACCAGTAAATATTACAATTTAATTTTTCATATTTTTTTACATATTTGAATTTCATAATAATTGGATAGTATTAATATTACCAAACTAGTTATAAATATGTTGACACTATTTATTGTAAGATTTGTACGGCAGGATTTGTAAATAAAATTAGTTTTTACGATTTACATGGGTTTATATATCAAAAAATTATTAAAAATTCTTTCAAATTTCAAAATTTTATTTTCAAAAAGTACTTTAAATACAGGAAAATTGTGCCGTACAAATCTTATCTGTAACCTTGTAAAAGGCTGTAAAAATTCCATGTCCATATCTCATTTCAAAGTTGGATTAAATTGGTATACAATTATGTAGGAAAACTGTTATTCTGTCAAAAATGTTGAAAACAAGCCATATTTGCACCCCTCTTTTGAAGTCATAGAGCAGTTTTTTTTGGTTAATCTCACTTTTGACACCTCTTTGACACTCAAAGAATCTAAAAATGCATTTACAATAGCAGTCACTCACTCTGAATGCCAGCACCACCTTGTCAAACTTTCCTGAAAAACAGCAAATAATGACTTTCCCTTTTCAAACATTTTATTAAAAGCTAGGGGACCTCTACCATAGTTAATACACTAAGGACTCCCCAACTTCTTCTTATTTGGTAAGTTTTTTCAGAAGTTTTAACAGGCTATAACTCTGCAATGCCTTTGTGCCCAAATGTCTAGTTTTTTTTATTCCACAGAGAATTTTGACTACTTTTATATTTTAATAGTTTTGTTGAAATTTATAACTGACGCTCTAGCCTTTCCAACCACCTTAATCGAGCCTTTCCCATATCAGATCCCAGTTACTCATACAAAGGGTATAAGCAAGATATAGTACCTCCATGACAGCAAAGAGTATCGAATGTGTTGAAACCCAAGTGGCCCCATTCAGTACCACCGAATATTGAATTCCTTCAAAAGTGGCAACACCTGGAAAGACACCCTGGCAATCAATTTTTCACCCTGATCTCTAACTCTTTACCTCTACACCCAAAAAGCACCAGGACACAAGACAGTTGTACATCACAAAAATTAAGATAGAGATCGAAGACACTCACTACACAGAACGCAGGATGGAAGACTGCAAAGACGATTCTTCCAATAGGCAAAAAGGAGGCTAAAACAACCCAAAACACAAACATTCCCAGCAACGACCAAAGGTCGGGTTTTCCCTTATACTACTGTACAAAACCAAAATCAAAGGGCTTTCAAAGACCACTGCACTCCCCTCAAATAGCACTACCGTAACAAAATGGCAAACATGACCACACACAAAATTGTGTTAAAAACTCAGAAACAGAAGGCGTAATAAAACTAAAAAAGCAAAAATAACTGCACAAAATGATAAACAAAAGATCTCAAACACAATATTACAACATATCAAACATAAACGAAACACAGTGACCAACAAAAAACATGGATTTACTAGAATTTTTCTTCACACAAATCAAACAATTATAGAAATGAACGCTCTTTGCAAAGGCTTGAAAATAATTCCAACACCAAAAGGTCCAAACAGAATCAATCTCCTAGAAGACACAAATAAATTCATACTGAGAATGAGACTCCGATACATAATATGACGAAAAACTCAGAAAAATAAATTCAAACATAAGTCCACACGGACTCAACAAACAACACAGGACGCATAAGACACAAAAATTACCTAGAAGCTACGTTTATCTCCAGTTAGCATTTTCTTCCTCAACGCGAGGCGAACCATAAGTCTATGTTGCTCGGTCGCGCACAGAATTGCAACATCCAAGTCGGTTACTGTGACCAACTCTTTTTGGGTTGGAAGCAGTGGCCGACTGGTTTGTGTGAGGCCTATCAGCTAGGCGATGTTGCCGTGAGTGTGTGGGGGTTCGAATCCCGTTTGGGTTATAGTAAAATTTAGATTTCTTTAACCTGAGTGGACAGTATTGCTGGTGGATATTTACTGTCCCCGAGTCTGTCTGATAGCTCAGTAAAAAGCTTCGTGCTTTTCCGATTACTATATGCGTGCACTGTGTGTGTGTGTACTGTGTCCGTGTTGCCTGGTCTGCTCCACGCACACCGTGTTGCTCGGTCGCGCACAGAATTGCAACATCTAAGTCGGTTACTGTGACCAACTCTTTTGGGTTGGAAGCAGTGGTCGACTGGTTTTGTGTGAGGCCTATCAGCTAGGCGATGTTGCCGTGAGTGTGTGGGGGTTCGAATCCCGTTTGGGTTATAGTAAAATTTAGATTTCTATTACAGAGAGGTATGTGACATACTACATATTAAGAAAACATGCTCATGCAGCTTCTTTATCCCAAGATATGCGCTTTAAATATTGTTTTTCTTCTTCATTGCATTAAGTTTTTAAAAACATTATATGAAGACCTTGTAAAATCGTTTGCAGGAACAGGAACTTAAAGGGACAAAGTTTCAGATTGATATGACATACTAGCTAATTACATTGTTTGACATGTTCAAACTGAACGAATGGGTGACCATGCAAATATTTGACCCCCGGTTTTAAACACCTTACATGAAACCATCGAGAGAAAGAATTAATGGTCATGACCATTATCGGTGCGTTTGGTAGGAGAGGAAACATGACCAATACACCTATCCCTTAAATGTATATTATAGAGGAATATACGGCATACCACATATTAGGAAAACAATCAACGCACCCCATAATTCTTAAGATACACACTTTTAATAGTTTTTTTCTTATTTATTGCATTAAAGGGGAAGTTAACCAAGGATGATTTTTACATATGTGGTAGCGCTGTGGTCATTTATCCAGAAAAACCATTTTCACCATTTATAACTCGCGCGATTTTTTACAAAAAACGATAAAAATAGCACAGGAAGTTGCCCATGTAATTTGAATCATGGGAAAAAAGCTCCAAGCTTGGAGCTTGCATCATGTGATATGGAAGGGACCATCTTCGGACGGGTATGGCCCCAACATTGTCCACTCACAGTAACACAGTAGTAAACAGCAACACAAAATCTGACAGTGGACAGTTTATTATAAGTGATTCATCGTTTATGCAAGGATACTCAGTATAAACAAAAGTTATGTAAATACGCACAGCCTGGTTTAAGCATGGGTGAGCGGACAATGCCATACCCATGGGAAAATGGTCCCTTCCATATCACATTATGCAAGCTCCAAGCTTGGCGCTTTTCCCATGATTCAAATTACATGGGCAACTTCCTGTACTATTTCTATCGGTTTTTGTTAAAAATCGCGTGAGTTATAAATGGCCAAACTTTTTTTCCGAGGTAAGCTAGCACATATGTAAAAATCATCCTTGGTGAACTTCCCTTTACGTTCTTTAAAATAATGTATAAATACCTTGTAAAATTGTTTGGAGGAACAAGAAATTAATTTTTGGGTTCGAAATTAAGCAATTTTACAATTTACATTTAAAAGCCGATATAAAATCTAATTGATGTTTGAATATTGATTTATCCCCATTAAGTTATATATCAATGGTAAGGGCATTATCTTGGTTTTCTAAAAATGTATTGTTTATGGTACTTTGTTGTTTTTGTTTCCGACAAGCGGTAAATATGTTACCCCTAATCCATTCCTATCTTACTAGTGAGGGCGTGAAAGCCCCCTACAAAACAAGTCGTTACACTCTTACCCAGCATCAGTTAAATGGCCGATTATGACAACTGATAATACTAGATAACAGAAAATCATAGTGGGTAAAATGCCTTAGACGGGATAATTTCGATACCTGGCCTACGGACTAACTTTTTGTGCATATTGTTTAAAAAATCACTTAAAATTGACACAAACTGAAAGGTTTAAGCTTTGTAACTTTCAAATACGCAACTTTTGCCCCTTAAAATATATATGTTTAGAAAGGCCTGTTTCAGCGCTTTCAAAAATGTAAATTTATATGTTTTCATTATTCATAATTCGAAACAGAAAAGGAAACATTACCCCTACCCCTTATATTACACACGGATATGTGGCATACCATGTATTAAGAAAACAAGCTCATGCACCCACTAAATCTCAAGACACATACTTTTAATGTTGTTTTTCTTGTTTATTGCACTAAGTTCTTTCAAAAATATATAAATACCCTATGAAAAAGTGTTTAGAGGAACGGGAACTTAATTATTGGGTTTGAAATTTAGCAAATTTTACGATTTACGGTCAATGGCTGATATAAAGTCTAATCGACGTTCGAATATTAATTTATTCCCATTAGGTTATATATCAATGAAAAGGCAATAATCTGGGCTTTCTAAAAATATAACGTTTGTAGTATTTTATTGTTTCTGTTTCCGTCGAGCGGTAAATATGTGACCCCTACCCCATTGTTGAAATCCAAAATGGCGGCCAAGATGGCGCCAAATGAACCCCATGGGACAATTTTTGATTTTAGGAACATCAAACTTCATTAACTATAGACCCTAAGGATAAAAAAATGTAGGTTAACAATACATCCATTGGGTGCATGGGGACCCTACCTTCCGACTAGACTAATGGCCTGTGATGAAAGGATGAGTCAGTCGAATAGAATATTTCATATTATATACGTTAAGAAGTAAATTATCGTCAGCGAAAGCAGCATCTGCATCGTTGGGGCCACTTCTTATGTTCTCAGATTCTCGTTCTGAATTCCGTAAATCGTCATGTTTGGTCTCCCTTTTTATGTTTGTAGAGATCACAATAATATTCAATGCAGTTGTAGTTACTCAAATCCAGAAATATCTGCCCCTCAAATTTGAGGACAATGCGTTCGACTAAATATTTTGCAATATTTTGAACTACTCGGTTATTTTCATGACCCGTTACTACCAGATCAAAAACCAAATCGAAAGTATCCGGAACTAAAACTACTCCACTTTCAAACTTTGGACACCGTATGTAAAGCGTCTCGCCTGGCTGTGCCTGACTTGGATTATGAGTAACCACATGATTGGTCCTTTCTGCCTTTGTTCCCTGCAGTATTCGGCTGCTGTAAATTGGTAACAATGATCTATCGTACGGCATTTTGTTTTCGTGTATTGTATATAGTAAGTCAGAAGAAAAAAAATCACATCTTCACATAAATATTTCCATCTGACTGAATAGTAACTCAGAAGAAAAAATCACATCTTCACATAAATATTTCCATCTGACTGAAATATAAAGCGATTACCTGTGTCGCGAATAAGTCGAAGAACCCAATATTCTTGGAAATGATGAGCCTCCTGATCATCCTCAACATCCTGAAAGATGTTTATGAATTCTAGACGCTTAAAGAAGTTAGTCTTTTGGCATTCCTTGATGAAAGCTAATATGTTATGATATAGGTTATCATCCTTTAGTCTCACACCTGGATTTGCTTGAAGGATATGTCGATTTACACGCCGGAGTTTACACCATTCCAATTCGACAGAGAAACCAAAGAGGTCTTTATTTTTAGAAAGAAACTTTGCAATATTCTTTTCGCCAAATGTATATCAATACAGAATTGTATTCACTATGACTCATGTTAAACCTGTCAAAAGTATCCATAACTGTTCTCCAACGAACCCGACCACCGATCCTGCTGTTTTTAATAGAAAACTGACAAGGAGTCAACTAGGCCTGGTATTGCGGCAGCACTTTTTGCGGCCAGGGTTTTTAACCATTCGCCAAATTGCTTTCGCTTTACGATTTCCTTCGCTTTTATGTAGCTATAACATGAGCCTGTGGGTGGGCTTGAGCCGTTGTCCGACCCAGAGCCGCCAGTTGCTGCGTTGGCCAACTGTCGCCCTTTAGTCACAGCTAGGGCAATTGTTGATATTGTCATTCCAAGGGCAGTCAGTAATGCAGCAATTGTTATACCATTCCATTTAAATAACTCTGCCAGCTTCAGCTTGAGTGACAATTCTGGATCGGAAATTACATCATGAAGAGACCTAGTCGGCGCCAGTCTTTCACATGCCTCACTGATCTTATCATGTTCATTTTCAATTCGGTAGTTAACTTTAGCTTTTCTTGTTTTGAGTTCAGCTAGTAGTTTTTCGGCTTTTTCTTTTCCTTTGGTGTGTGTTTCAGGAATTTCCTTTAACTGTTTTTAACTTCTCTTTCCTCTAGCGTAATTTCAACTCTTTCATTGTTAAGCTCGTTATTCGCAATCCTTAATTCATTAACAAAAGCTCTATAGTCGGGGCTTAGATTGTTCCATTCATCGATCCTATTTTCGATAGCTTGTATTTAACGTACATTACCACTAGCATCATGTCAAAAGAGTGTCACCTCATCTCTGAGTCGTCCCATGTCACTAAGTGTCAGCTCCTCGGCCAGCACTCTCCATCGTAACACATCTTCAGAATGCAATGTAGAGCTCATATGGTCGGGCTCTGCCAACCCCATGGTGTCATCCTGATTGAATACTTTTCTTAAAAATTCAGAAGCTCCAGGACTGTTTTTACTGTGGAGAGCGCTAAAAATCCACCACTTCTATCTCTTGACAGCCTGAGGTCTTTATAATACAGCTTTCCATCCACAATCTTAGCATTCAAATTCAATTCAACTCATGCTTCCGGATCAGTAATATCATTTTCGTCTAGGAATTGTTCAACCATTTGCTTTGTAAGTTCTACTCTCTGTCCAGTCAAACGATCCACCTGTGGGCTAGCCTGGAAAGGGTCAGCTTCTGCAAGGGCATTATCATTGATAAAGGGTGTTTCATCATAACTTAAAACACCATCATCCAAATTAGTTTCAAATACATCGAATGGTATGTAATCTCCTCCTTCTGCCATATTGTGTCTCTATATTTCTTCAATTAGTTTTCATCATCCCTTATATATACGATAAAGATATGAACATCTTAGTTGTTGAAAGTGTTGAACAGTTTGCCGACTATATCAAAAGAACTAGTGCTGCGTATCGGCGCAGTTATAAATTGATGGGCCAAATTTATATGGCTATTAATATAACTAAGGGAATTCTTGTAAGTTCTGCTACCATAAATATAGCAGCCATTCCAGCAGTTCCACTACTGTTAGCCTTAACTCCTATACCAGGTGTTGCTATTGATGTAACACAAGGGGAAATGGGTGTAGCAAAGAGACGGGAGAAATATAAACATCATTATGTTCAATATAAGCAGTTGCTTACACAAATACAAGAAAAAGCCGCATCTGTAGAAGAAAGAGGCCGCCTCAGACCTTATTCAGAACATATTTCATCAGGCACTAGAAATTCAAAAACAGGAAGGATTTAGTCCCCCTCTCGAGCGTTACATGAGGCTTCACGGACTAAATGGTTATGAAAGTTGAGCGGGCCAGCCGCCCACCACCCATCCTATCGGCCTAGTTTCTGCCAGCCATTCGCCCATTTCTGGATCATATAACTGCACACGTTTGATATCATTGGCCGCCATCATGATTTTACTACGCCTTTCACTCCGGATCTCACCAGCTTTCCATACAAACTGCACAAAATGTGCCTCCGGCTCCTCCCCAGTTTTAAACAGATCCTTATAGTCTTCAAACTTTAGATGTTTACGAACACAGACATCTTTTATCCCCTTATTTTTTTCGTGTCCGAAATTTGAGTACGAAAAGCATACACTTTCGAACAAATGCCGACAAAATCAAGAATAGGTCCTCCATTCAATTGATCTTTAAATTTACCAATCATGTTTTTGTAATCTTTGGATAATCGGGGGCTACCGCGGAGCTGGCCATCCCGCGATTTCCTATCATACCGTTCTACATCTTCCCGAACTATGTCATTGAAAGTTATATCAGGAGAGGAGAGAGGCACACTATATATAAAACTATCAGTATCTATGTAGGCTAATCGTATTCCAGGGAATTGCTTTTGAAAGTAATTGTAATGCATGTCGTACATAAGCAGCTTAGAAAGTTTGAGTACTGCCGCACCAATGAAAACTGGCTTTACATATCAATGTTCATCCGTTTTCAGTTCCAGTAGGGCACTGTCGCAGGAATCACCATCCTCTTCCCTAGTTATGTGAGTTATATGTTTCATTTTTGGATTATACTTCTGAATTTTTTTACGACTAACCGCCACAAATTTAAAGTCTCTGTACTTTCGGACATCCTCTATTGTCTTGCCAAACATTGCATTATTCATCAGTTTATAGAAATTCTTTTCAAAGTCGGTTCTCCCCTTTGCCGAAATTTTAGTATTAAAGTCAATATATTCTGCAAGGCATGGCGTCTCTTCGAAGGCGAGCGCTCAATGAATCTTCTTCAGTCGCATCCCCATTTGAAGATAGAATTCAAGTAACTTGTAATGTAAGACGTACCTCTCTCTGTCCAGGAGACTCGTAATCAGTCGAGTGCCCTGCCTTGGAAATTTGTAGTTATGTGGTGCGGGAGGTAGGTCACTATGTTATTCATGTAATTAGACCGGATATATTAGGTCTATTTCTAGAAAACAGGGTGGGAAGCTGTCCTGCGCGTAGCCAGCCGTTAGAGCGAACCACTCTTCCCTCGTCATCCAACAAAGTCCCCCACTGGCATTGGTTGACTCATTGCTCATCCATAGAGATAAATGTCAGCATCAAGATATTTTATTTTGGTCGGCGACGCCCCTTGCAGTAGTGCCTATAGCTCTCCGGCTTGCGACAGCTCTGGATCGGCAGCCTCAGGGTGCTAATTCCCACCAGTGGCAACCGGATGGGGAGCCGTTGTCTGTAAGTAATGAATATTACACTGTCTGATACCACCTCGAATCCCCCTCTGAATGAAAGTCATCTGCTCCTCATCCTGAATGATTTAAACTGGTTGCCCATGTAAAGCAACATAGCATCCCATGTCAGGCCAGGCACCGACATATAGCATGCCGGGTCTAACTTATATGCTTCTAAACATGTGTTGTGGAAATTTTCAAATATATTTACAAAAAGGAGGACATCCCTCTCACAATAAAATTCCATATAATCCAGAATCGTCTGGCATCCCACTTCGTCCCATACCCGCAATGTGTGTTCATATTCAGACTCCGAAATTCCTTCTTCCGTTAGTTCGCTATGACATTTCTCTCTCGGTGGGAGTCCTCCTCTTCCAATCGGGCGGCCGAGTCTAAGTATTCGTACAGGAAGAAACCTTTCGCACACTGAATCTCTGGATGCGAAAGTGGTACTGCCGCCCGTCCATCCTCTGGCACAGTCTTTGCCAACTTTGCAAACAATCCAGACATTAGTTGGACACTGTCCATTAACTTTAATGAAAAGAAACGTTTCACTGTCTGCCTCTTCTTATTCGGCCACTCTCCACCGACAACAATTGAGGCACTAAAGATAAATGTTTTCATAAGACACAGAATTCCTCCATTGGAAGTCTTAGCTATGATTTTGGGCTCTTGACCGCCGCCGCCGCCCTCATCCAGTTCGTGTAACTTTTTATAATAAAAGATCCATCATACCCATTGAAACTGTGAAAGTAGATTGGAATGATTCACTACGGGCGGCATCCCTCACAGAAGAAGGTGGTCAGCTGGGGCCTCCCCTGCAATACGGCGTGAAGCAACCTTCTCACATGCAACACAGGTCGGGCCGGAGTGCCCGTCAGGCCTATTTAGAGAAGTATCTTTCATTGGTATGACTTTCCAATAGTATGATTTCGAATAGGTCTCAGCCCTTTCCTTCATATCCTTTAGAAATTCTGTAACACAGTATGTGCCTGTGATTGTTCTTTGATAGTAAATTTTTGGCTGACTGCCCGGTCATCGCTCAATCATAACATACGAAAGACAAATTGGAATGTGCCGGCCGGTGTCCTTCTCGATTACCGCCTCAGTATCTGCATAGATGACATAGGGACAAGTTACCTTTTTCCGGTGCCCTTCGAATTGACACATTTCCTTAGGAAAAACTAGCTGAGCGATGTCTGTCCTACAGTTCACCTGATGTATTTCCAACTCTTCTGTTGACGCATAACCTCGCCCACAACCCATACAAATACACTTCTGTATGTGTTTATTCTTACGATTAATATAAGAATTATGAAGACAATTTAATGCAGTAATTGGTACATAGTGGCTGTCGCGTGAGTCGTCTTCACCGACTATCAGTAAGATATTGGCTATATGTGCCACCTCGGCATTGCTGCCATTGCTGGCACCAGCATAGATGACAGTTATACTGGACGGGTCAGGATCACTTTCGTGAATCTGCCATACTTGGAGTTTGCCGCTTGAAGCGCTCGAAGACAGTCCGATCGGCGGGTGTAGGAAAGGGTACACCATCCCACAAATCTTTCATATGTTCCAGTCCCTTCTGTTCTGGCCACCCTTATTCTTGCGAAACTCGGCCGTGGCTAACTTTATATTTGCCACAACTGCATACTGGAAGCAGCGGCCAGTGTCACTACCATCAGGGCCTCGGGGCGGAAGAATCAGATTGCTGACTCAGTGCTTATTTTTTAACCATTGAGGCAGTTGGACTGAACCACCACCCCCAATATAGCTTCTACTAGAATTACTTTAAAATTAAGTATCTCCTCGAGAACGAGACCAGAACCCTCAACATTTTCAATTGTTTCAAGCATATGGTCGTAGCGATCTATTAATTGTCGTTTCATATCCGATCGTACGTCTTTTGTGTATATATCTTTTAAGGTAACATACAATAGACGAGTTTGTACACTTCGATCATCATTTTTGGATTTTTTGCATTCCATTTCTGTAAGAACTCGGTACATCTTTCTCTTTTCAGCCATATCTTTCATGTTCACGTCCGCGATGTCCCCGACTCGTTTAACTTCAGGAAAATCTTTTTCTAAAACTGCCCTATTGAAGGATTTTATTAAGCGATGCTGCTTTTTGTGGAAATAGGTTGTAAGTTTTCTTGGAATAAAATCTGGCGCGTGCTGCCCAACATCTTTTCCTCATATTTCTTCATTAATTTGCCTCTAAGATCATTGAAATCTACCCTCTGTTTTTTTATTGAAGGGGTCTTCTAGAACAAATCCATGCCCCGAAGAATCTGTTATATCTGAGTGAGACATGGTGTATAGGTAGTTCCGAGTGTCTACGCCCCTATTCAATCAAGTTCCAATATATCGGCTAGCCGGCTTATCTTATATTCATTGACGACAATATTTTCCTCCATCATAAACTTTATTATATACTATCCTAAAAAATTAAAAGAAAATTTAAAGAATATATTCTATGATAGGTTATCAAATTCCACTATAATATCTTTTTCGGCATTTATTTGTTTATATATCTCACCTAATCTGTCTAAGTCGACTCCTTCCTGTTCCTCATCCTCTTCACGAATTTCTGGTTTATCAGGCGAAACACAAAAGAGTATCTCTACGGTGAATGAAAGACTGATCATACTCTTATTCTTAAATAAGTTCGGTTTAAATGCCAACAATTCTATCTTACTACCTTTTCTAATATTACAAGGTACAATAGCAGGATTTTCTCTGGCTGGCAATCTGGTTACTATCTGGTTAGAGTTGTTCACCAATATACACACATTTCATTGCATGTGGCGGGATTTTTAGAACCATATTTAGGGTTGATTGGAAAAATTAATTCTAGATCGACTACATATATAATAGGATTTTCATATTCTCCAAATACGAATTTGCCTCCATCCCTAAATTTTAATGTTGTCGCCACTTTCCAGTATTTTATAGCATCTGAAATAGAAAGGATTGCCATTGTCTTATCATAATATATCTTTACAAAATAATTTTAAAAACAATTTCTATGATATAGGTATCACAAAAATGTCATTTATATACATAATGGATCAACTGGAATTGGTAAGAGTTACGAGGCAGTAATTTGGCAGACGACCTGGGGACGACTCATGTGCCAGAATTTGACACCACTTTTCTAGCACCATTGTTGACTTTTATGATGGTAGGGTTGCAAGCGCTGATTTTCAGAATAAGTTCATAGAACATACAATGCGAGGCCGCTGCAAGGGCGAGAAGGAGGGCCGACACGGACTACATAATTTGTGACTCAAGTATAATTCAACACCTGACTTTCTCAGATCTGGGGCATAGGGGAGAAGCAGAGGCAAGAAAAAAGATCCTTTAATCAACATTTGAGCACGTCATCTGTGACAGTTTCATTATCATATTCAAAGACATGCCTTGGGTTTATTGCAAGCAGAATATTCTGACTCGATCGGGCAAGATCATATGAAATAATGGAGTCCGCCTAAAAGAACAGGAAAAGTACATAAGCGGTTCAAAGACACTCTCTTAGAATTTTTGATGATTACAGACTTCCATGTTTGATAGTTAGTGAGCCACTTACGTCTTCCCTTCTCAAGAATATACGGCACTTAATCCAACGATTGATACAGAAACAGTCGGTCCAGTAGGTTATCCACGGGCTTTTTGATTTTGGAATTGCATAGGGAGACATCGGCAGTATCTGCAGCCAGAGAATTTTCATAGATGATTTTGGGGAGGGGAAACTACATAATAAAGCTTATTATCCACTGAAACAAGAACGCGGATAGGAACAACCTAGCGTGTCACTCAAGAACTACACAAACTTCTTAATGCCTGTGAAACTATAAGTACTTAAAATCCCTGTTTGACTTTTACAGGCACTTGGCCTGGTGCGGCACTCAGCCGGCGGGCAGGACTCAGACTCAGTTACTTGTCTGTGGCTCATGGCAGTTAACTACATTGTACTTAAACAAGAACTTCTCAGGAAAGCTGAAGAAGGGGGGCTCAAAAGAACAGCTAATGGCAACATGAGAAGTCGTTTTGAAGATCTTGCAAACTTAATATGTGAGGGAGCTGTAGGCGCCCCGCCACCTCATCCACATACAGCCCGCAAGGATGCAATAAGTGAACACTACTTACGTCAATACATGATAAATACTTGGCCAGGGGATGGGATAGTAATGCACACCTACTTTCTTGAAATTAGGACCTGCTCCGTGGTACTTATTGAATAACTTTCGTAATTACTTTCGTAAGTACTTGCCAGGTACTTCGTAAGTGCTTCGTAAGTGCTTTGTAAGTACTTCGTAAGCACAGGAAGACACTTGTTAAGTAGTTCCAACCACCACATTTTCCTCTGGCTCCCAACTATTGAAACTTTCTGGATAACCTTTCTATTTTATCAGATGATATTTCTTTCCTTTCGCTTTTTTTGTCTTCAGAATTCGTTCGACTCTGTGCAGCTCGTTGGTGCCGGCAGCACTTTGCAGTTCATCTAGTCCAGCTGCGTACACCACTTTTGTAACTATAAAGATCTCCTCTGTCCAGTTTGGTAAATATCCTTTCTTGAAAGTGCTCTTGTATTTGGTAATTCGGACCCATTCTCCCGGCTTGAACTCAGGGGTGGTGCCTGCGGCCGCCATCTCGGGACCGTATAATGTATAAAATGCCTGCCAATCATTCTCCTCTGTTACGTCGATGGGTTTCATTTTGATACTTCCATGTACAGTGTTGTTGTAGTTCTCGAGAAGTTCTGGTAGAATAGTGAGCCACTGGCGTGTCTGTCTGTATGTGAAGTATTTCCACATCATTGTCTTGAGGTACGATTAAAACGTTCAACGACGCTAGCTTTTTTGTCACTGTAGGTGTGAAACCAGTGAATTCCCGACTCCTCCAACCATTTCTGCATTTATGGTTAGCAAATTCCCGCCCCTCATCTGTCTGAAGTCTGTTGGATTGCGCCCACTTTCGTGAATTACACCTTTAGCACCTCCAGAGTGTCATCAGTCATTTTTGACTGTATCGGCCTGGCCCATGCATATTTACTGATCACATCGATTACTGTCAGCATGTATCGAATACCCTTATTCTCTTTTGTGAGCAGTGCAGGCATCTCCACAAGATCATCTTGCCACTGTTCGTCTATCGATGATACGAAGATGCGCCGCCTGCCGCCAGTGCCATTGCCGGGAGGACCGGTTTATGTAGATTATAATTTAGCTGAGTTTGCAACCAGTCCTGTACCTCTTTCTTAGTAACTTTCAGCCCAGCGGCATGCACTGCCTCATATAGTTTTTGTACGCCCCCGAAACCAGTTCTTGGGTTGTAGTATAGTTCTCTTAGAGTTCCTTCGGGTTCCATAGTAGCTTGCTCCTATTTCTATATAGTTCCTTATACTAAAATATGTACACCATACGGGTGACATAAATGAAATACAAGTTTACTGAATGCCGTGTTTTTCAAATGCCTGACTTGGTCTCACCCATTCTGAGATCTCCATCCCATATTCTTTTATAATAATCTTGTTGTCTGTCTTGTTCAGTGTGTAAAAAAGTACTAACATCTGTATGTTTTCCCTGAAGGGTTTACTGATACTAGTATATTGTTGAGTCAGAACCCAGACAGATAATCCATCATGTCTGGCACTGAAACCGAGTTTGACTAAAACATCACTGCGCTTCTTCATATCTTTGGACAAGGCGCAGTCGTCGAGGATTATTAGAGTGTTCGTGCCGGCCCATTCCTTATGTACGAAGGCTAGAGTTTCATCCACAGCATCGAGTCCGACCGGAAACACAAACACATTATATTTATTATACGTTTTATTGTTCACGAATGTTGGACAAATGAAGAGTATATATTCAAATTTCTCTAGGTACGGTCCGGTGAGAAGATTCATCACATACTCTGTTTTGCCAGAATTTGTCGGCCCAGTTATAATCATGTTGAATGGTGGTTGGGAAATGATTGCGTCGGCCTGCATTTTATCTATATACTGTACATAAATCCAATGAATATGGCTAAAGATAACAAACCAATTTTGCCGAATTCATGAATGGAATCCACACCAGCGGCGGTGTCAGTGGCATCTGCTGTGTTAGGTGTCCCTCCCGCATGCGATAGCTCGTCCAGCCACTGCACAGCGTCCCCGTCCAAGTCCGTTGATTTAGTAGGAAAACCATGGTAAGCACTTTCTTTGATTTCTTAGTTCATATCTCCGTTTACCCCGAAGACCATAGTTTCTGTTGCATATTGCAAATCACTATTGTAACCAGCAATCGCTAGACCTACAAGAACGACCATTGCGGACGGCAAGAGAAGAAAAGTGGGTGAAATAGCCATATCAATTTCACACCCGTATTTGTTATGTTTTCTTGGTATCGCCGATAACTGACTAATTTGTCGGATTATGAATTTCATCTACGATGAGAACGACGAATTATTTTCTTACTTGCTGTGTGCTTCCAGTATCGCCTATTATAGTTCTACGAATATTCACTTGTGCACCAAGGATGCAATAGCCATATGCTTCAAGGCTTTCATTGAGGGGGGAGGCAAGACCTACCTGTGTTAGACTCCTTTTGGATCCGAGTCTCCGTTCTGAGGATGAAACAATTGTATTGCCCCTCCGATCCATCATTCAGAAGAAATAATAGTGTGGTTGGTCTTTGTCGGGCAGCACGTTTTTTCTTTCCAAAAATGGTATGTGTATAGTAAACACCACTGTCAGCGGACAGGAAAAGTCGTGGCCATTGTATACAACGGAAGGTTGCCGAACGGGACCGCAATTCGTGTAATATTGATAACCATAGCCAAGACCTGAGTTTTGGGACTTCCTGTCACGATATCAAAAGTCTAACGCCGTGGGACTTATATTCCCAAATTCACTACAGAGAAGTTCATATTTCACTAGATTATATGGATTTATGCTGGCTTTGAAGATCCCTTCATCTGGGAGTGCAACCTCCATTTCATGAAGGATCAGACGTACTGTAAAGTATACATGAAAACGACAGAATGATCAAGGAGATAGGCGAATGAAATACCACAACCAGTGGTACTGCACCATACAGCGAAATTCAGTTGCTGGTCCCAGTATATTATGTTGTAAACACAATGTATTATGGTATTGTGATCGCAGGACTTACAATGCGATTTCTTATGATCTCTAGCAAATTTCTGAAGATGGAGGTGGGTGATCCAAGCCGGCCAAATCTCACTCGATTAGCAAAATTAGGGGGAGCGACTGCTGCTGCGGTTGCGACCAAAGATCTCCTTGAACAGAAAAATATCATTCCTGCAGAACCTTATACTTTGTAATGTATAGAGACAATAGTAGTAATTAACCATGGCTGCAGCAGTAGGAATGACAGTTCTCGGTGCTGTATTAAATGCAACGGCATTCACAGGCGGAAACATAATCGGTCAAAAGCTTAGCGGGAACAGCAGTGCTCTGATTGACGAAAAAATTAGACATGATAAGGCCCTAGAAAAATTTGAACATGATCGCAATGTCTGGTCAGAAAAAAGATTACTCCAGGCTGATTGGGAAAGAGAAAATCAGGCCAAAGATATACATGCTGCGGCTGAATTAAGAGATACAGATGCAGAAATAGTGGAAGAAGCAATGGCGACTGCATCAGCAATTGTGCAAGCCCACTCTGCGACAGCGCAATTCTCAGATTATTATCAGCCCAGCCCCGAGCGATGATCTATATTGCTGGGGGATTGGTCATAGGATGGTTTGTGATGATGCGCTAGCTACAGCAATTCAATACAAAATCGGTTGGGCCAGTTATTGAAATTGACTTCCTTTCCGTCCTGATCTGTTATCCAAATACGCATTGAACTCATATTTCCTGTGCCCTTTCTTAATGGCAAGGTGATAGCGGAGTCGCCACTTCCCCACAGTCATAGATAACCTTTTTACTCATTTCTTCCGTATCTCAGATGGGAAGTATTTGTAGACAGTCAGTGGTTTTTCCCAGTATGTACTGACTCCCATCCGAGTCGCTTGTGTTTGTAATTTAATTTCCGGTCACATCGACGGCATCTGAATGAACTACAGCAAAAAACAGGATGGTTGGACAGTATCATATACATTACGTTTACTTTTTTTGTAAGTGGCACACAAGTTTTGTAGATAACATTGTAGAAGAACAGACTCATTTGAGTGTCTGGATAGAACACACATGGAATTGCTAAATTACTAAGCTACTGCAGTGAACTGCAATAAAACTGCTCACACTAATTAGTTTCAGCTGTAGCCAGCTGGCAAAGTAGACAACATTGTATGTCCCAAGCAGACAGTTTGTCTGGGGAAGTTGAAATAAACAAGATTTGTACATGGACCAGTGCATGGTAATGTTACATTGTACACAGGGTGCCAATCGTAACTTATTAAGCTTACAACCCCAGACAGAGCTAGTTTTGCCTTTGGACAAGCAGAATTTTTTGTCTGTATCAAGTAACCTCGGTCAACTCTAAAGTGGCCACGGGTGAAACAGAAACTGCCCAGTTATAACACACTACACGCTAATCTGCCAGCTGGCTACAGCTGAAACTAATTAGTGTAAGCAGTTTTATTGCAGTTCACTGCAGTAGCTTAGTAATTTAGCAATTCCCTTGTGTGTTCTATCCAGACACTCAAATGAGTCGGTTCTTTTTGACTACAATGTTATCTACAAAATTTGTGTTGCCACGTACAAACAAGTAAACGTAATGTATATGAGACTGTCCAACCATCCTGTTTTTTGCTGTATGTATTCGGTAACTGTCATGAAATCCGCTCGTTTTGGACTCATGGTACTTTTTATCACAGGGTGGTCCTCGGGCCTATCTGAAAGGCCGACGAGGTTAGCGAAGCTACCTGTGCCAT